>NC_143528.1:19216572-19379572 GCF_031878675.1 Megascapheus bottae | reverse complement strand
AACAATGAGACGTTTGCTGTGAGCAGTGACACATACCTAGACAGAGCTAGCGACTGGATGGAAGGAAAGAGGCTAATTTTCAGGCAGAAATAGCACAACTTTTGAAAGGGTAGGAATGAAAAGCAAGATACATTTGGTAACTAAGTTGCCTAACAAGTTGCTAAACAAAGGAAGCTGACTACTTAGTAAGTCCATATGTATATAACCTAAAGTGGGAACATTATGGGTTCAAGCATTTAGAAATGATTATCAAATGCTTTAACATTAATCTATGGGGAGTGCTGGGCTTTACTCTGAGAACAAAGAGTCATGTCCAAAAAGCTTAAGGAAGTTATTAAAATGAATAAATGTGTTATAGTAAGTGAATCCTGGTACTTTTGCAAAAGCCAGAGGAGGCAAACCTGAAGATCTGTCAAGGTTATTCCCATAATTAAAATAAAAACAAAAACAAAAAGTGTGAATTAAAGCAGGGGTGAGATGAAGACAACAAAATGGGTTGAAAAGAGCAATAAATCCACCAATGTTTTTTGTAAGTTTAGTTATATGAAAATGTGGAAATTCATGAGGAGAAATGAAATTTAGATACAAACATGCATTGCAGAATAATCTATGAGTAGTATTTCATGAGTTATATTTAAAACATTTTATTTAGCAAAGAGAATACAAATTACACTAAGATATGCTTATCTACTTGATTTTTCCCTAAACAAATTCACTGTTTTAGAAATTTTTCAGTGGAGTAAATGCAATACTTAATGTATATATAAAACTAAACAAGACATTTATAAATAGAAGAAACATTTCAAAAGTGAAGTGCCAAATATGAAAATGAAACTTTCAGTTTTCAAAAGGGACTCACGGTCTAACCTTGATGGTATTGAACTTACAATCTTACCTTCACTTCGAAATGCAGAGATTATAAGCACTTAACACCACACCAAATACTTCGCCTTTTATTTTACCAAATAGGTCATGTCATATAAAAGAGTCTCTTTCTCTTTTATGTCTTCATTACTGGGGATTGAATCCAGGGCTTTGTGCATATGCTCTACTTTTTGAAACATATCCCCAGTTGTTTGGCTATTTTACTTGGGACAGTAGTGTAGTTTGTACTAAGTCAACGCCTCAATCTTTCTAGGCTGGTGTGATATCTCCGAACCACACCTCCAGCCCTATTTATTACTGATTATCTTAAAGGTAGTGTCACTTTCCCTCTGGGCACATGCCTAAGCTGTCCTATCACTTAAGTTTTTCCTGTCACTGCCAGAATCATAGGCACACACCACTGTACCCAGGTTCTTTCTGTGGAGAATAAGTCTTACAGACTATTTTTTCCTACCTGGGCTGGCCTTAAACTATAATCCCCCAGTGTGAACCCACCCTTCCTTAGCCTTTCTACATCATTACATTGATGGAACTCAAAACTTGTCAAGTACTAAAATAGTGTAATGTGGACTTGAACTGAGGTCCACTTGATTACAAGGTTTCTATTCTATGATTACAAACTAGTGAAGGAATTAAAAAGGAGGCAGAAGAATAATGTAAATAATAACTATGTAGCAATATAGAGAAAAAATGAAGAAGAAAGAGTCTGAATGTAGAAAAACCCCATGAAAATACAAGGTAATCACCTGGTGAATGATACAGGAAATGCTGGCTTTGAGATGTTTGTGAACTGAGCTAATAACATTGGCATTATCCAGATGGGCACTGATGTTTTATCCTATGAAATTCAAGTTATCAAGAGTCTTGCATCTCACTGACTGGAGGACAAGAATAGGAGGAGCTAATAAAGAGAAATTTCTATACTGGGACTTGGTCTTATCAAGAATATCTGGAAAGCTGGGTGCTGGTGGCTCATGCATATAATCCTAGCTACTCAGGAGGCTGAAATCTGAGGAACACAATTCAAAGACAGGCTAGGCACAAAGCCTGTGAGACTCTTATCTCCAATTAACCAGCAGAAAACTGGAAGTGGTGCTGTGGCCCAAGTGGTAGAGTGCTAGCCTTGAGCTGAAGAGCTCAGGGACAGCACCCAGACCCTGAGTTCAAACCTCATGACCAACAACAACAACTATACATATATATATATATATATATATATATATATATACACACACATATATATATGGAGAGAGAGAGAGAGAGAGAGAGAGAGAGAGAGAGAGAGAGAGAGAGAGAGAGAGAGAGAGAGAGAGAGAGAAGAAAGTTTTCAGAGTAACCTTAGGTGAATGCTCGAAATTCTGTCTATGTGTTATAATGAAATAGGAAGCAATCTGAGACCCAGTAAAGAAAATGAAGTTAGAGGCAGGTAAAATGTAGATTCCTGGAAAAGTGGTATAGTTTATAAAGCTATTGTTAGAAGAAGGAGAGATGAAAATGGATTGTAGAAGACCTGGATTCCTAACTAAGCTCAGGGTTTGGCAACAACCCTTATAAATAAATTTCCTCAGAAGGATTCTTTACTCAATGTAAATGTTTACTGAGTACTTCAGTGCGCTCAGCAATGTGGCCCAGGAATGATAAATGCATGTCCTTTTCTAGGATGCCAGCAATAATTTTTATATGATTATTTGGAATCTTAAGAAATGTGATATCACATGGGAAATAATATTTTAAACTTTTAATGCTCATTGTGACTTGTTGAGAATCAGAATGGTTTTTTTTAATCGTCTTTGCCTGTCTGTCCTCGGAGAACCTGCTTTGTGAGCTTTCAAGAGACACTGAAGATGTTGCACAATGGCCTACATCACCAGTGTTGTGGGCCTGGAGCCTGAATTTTCTTCCTGTGAACTGAATGGGCTAAAGCCCCAAGTGGCTCCAGAAAAGCTGGATGTCCACCAAATGAACTATATAAATGTTTCCCTTGGGGCCATGTAGGAAAAATACCAGTGAAAGACCAACTGACTCACAGGTTACAAACCCAGATTCTACCTTCAAATGATCCTTCAATGACATCATAAGAAACAAAGCAAGACACAGTTTTCTGGGAGCATTCCAGCAAAATAGCTTCATTGTTTTTCCATGACCTGCCTGAAAGAGATTTTTATGGCCACACAGTCCTGGTTGGTAAGCAATCACATCACTACTTCGGGCATACTAGAGCAAATATGCACTTGCCTCCTGTCTCAGCTCATGCAAAAATTTGAAAAGACATGAATTGAGTTGACACATTTGTGAGAAATGGGAAAGGACTGGAAAGAAAGGATTTTATATATTCTCTGATGATAGAGTGGTGATTGATTAGCCTGATTCTTGCCATTCTGTGTCTCATCTGACTCCACCAGGCCAAATGACCACCCAGCTAGTGCTCTAATCTGTGGCCCTCACCTTTCTTAGGAGCCAGTACCACCCTTCAGTATGTAAACAGATATGTCTGCTGTCCTTCAACTGCTATTCTTACCAGCCCTCTTGACATAGCACATTCTGATCTGCGCTCCTACACTAATGAGGATGACTTATTGCTTATTATACTACATTTGTCAGACTTGCTTGGGCATCAACATAATTCCCCTGTATCAGCAGTCCCACGAGGGTGCCAGGATGCAGCAAGCAGCAAGCTCAAGTTGCTGAGTGATGTCAAATAAAGGCAAGCTTTCCCTAACTTATGCATTTTACTGCCAGGTAGCTGCTCATGCTATGTTCTCCTTCTTAACTTCAGGAGCTTAGTATTTCCCTGTGAATGCAAGAGTGATCATTCCTGGGAAATGAATCATATTAGTAAATTGGATAAATATTTATGTCATATATTCTGGGTCACAACGTTAGACTTGAAGTCAGACCCTATTATTTTCCTGGAAGAATGTCAAGCTGGTAGTAGAAACAAATTAAAACCTTGAAAGAGAAGATAGAATACTTTAAGTGAAAAGTGCTTGTTTTTCTCAAGCCATTTGTGTGTCTCATGGAATATCTGTCCAGTGGATGGATGTGGCAACATCAACATTCTCTCATTAACCTTAATGCCTGGGTAGTGTCTTACGTTTTTTATTTTCTAGTAACATGCAACCTCCCAAACAGGTGGGAACCAAGGGAATCAGTTTCAAGTTGAAGAGACTCAAGAAAGTTCAGTTGGATTACCCTGAATATGGAGAGTTTTGGAGGGCAATACAAATAAATTGAAAGATCATTCTTATCCAGGGGCTGTTTTGTAGTTCTTTGTTGAGACTGAAATGTAGCTTGCATAGAGCTGGTTTTCAACAATGCCATTTTCCATAGTCTCTCCTCAAAATCCTGCTCCAAAATCCCTATGCCAACACTGAACATTGCTTTGT
Organism: Megascapheus bottae; assembly: GCF_031878675.1. Lineage (NCBI taxonomy): Eukaryota > Metazoa > Chordata > Mammalia > Rodentia > Geomyidae > Megascapheus > Megascapheus bottae. Next base: position 19,375,301 of record NC_143528.1, on the reverse strand, counting down.
CTCTTAGATTCTATTTTCTTTAGTTCACCCCCTTCCAGCTAGCAAATAAGCTGTCTTTACCCTCAACAGGAAAGTGATTGCTTATGATCAACATGTCATAGTAGCCAAGAGAAAACATTTGTGTGTATTATATTTTTCTCCAAGATTGCTGCTTACCTAAAGTTTTCATTTTGTTTTGGACCCACTATTCCAAACTGTATATCCCTAGTTAATTTAAGCTTTCTGTAGCATTTATTGATTAGATTATATTAGTATTGTGAAATATGTTTCCAGACTTTAAACTTTCCAATTAGCTCTTTGTCTCTCAATAGCATTCCTTTTGCCTCTTATTATAATACATTCATTCCAATTTTCAAAACTGTTCTACTCATTATCACTCTCCTAGGTCCTGTCAGAACACTAAGAGGTAATAGCATCTTAAAGTATTCTTCCCCAAACAATTTGCATTTAAATAGAATTCAAAGCATCAATGGAAGGTAATGTTCTTAAAAAGTAAAAGTTTGCTATTATTTGAGAGATAAAAGAGAACAGAGAGTTAAGGACAGAATGAAGGCTTTTTAACAAGAGCCTCTGTGTTTCCTAGAGGTCAATTCCCCTGGTTAGGAATAATAATGTTAGTGCACTCCAGATCCAATGAGGTGAGAATCTATCTTGCTCTCCTGTCTTTATAATTAATACCTTCCTTACATTCACATGAACTGCTAATAGATGGGATTCATCGCACAAACCTGCCAAGCAGGTCTAATCTATCCAGATTATACAGGGAGTAAGCAGTGATGCTGGGATTTAACTCAGCCTTTCTCATTTAAATGCCCCATCTTGGTTTTAGTTTATCTTTATAATACCTATTTTTGGCTTTACGACATTCCCTAAATTAATTTTATTAATGTTAATCTTTTGTTCCAAGATCATATTCTATCTGTTCTTTTCTTTTATCAGAAATAGGTTTTGTATTGTCTCAGATTTAACAACTCTTCTTACAGTTCAAGGGCAAAATAACACTTGTGCCTAGATTTTTGACCAACATTCTCCAAAGTTGCTTATGGCCATTTGATAAACTGGATTGCCTTCTCAAAAGCAAAAACCTTTAAACATAGAAATAAACAAGACTATGGTTTCACACATATGCAAAAAATGCTTTCATTCTAATTTTGAAATCATAAGATTTATAATTTTAATTACTGTATTATAATCATGAGTTATATTATCTATAACTAGTCATTTTTAGGGACATAGTTTTACTTGTTTGTAAGTAGTTAGTAAATACAACCAGAAATGTTATGAATGTTTAGAAAAACTAAAAATTCCAACGTGTATCATAATAGCACAACTGATGCTGCAGGTAGAATATACTGGGCTCCAAAACAATAGTAGATAAGTAAGTAAAAAGGAAGTAAAAATATGACTGATTCACCAATTTAGAAATTCTATCAATGTCTTAATATTTTTTCTAAACACACACACACACACACACACACACACACACACACACACGACAAAACAATGTCACCAAGAGTCTGCATCACTGCTGGAAGCCACCAATGGTGTATCATAAGAGTGTCAGCAATCTTCATTCCGTTGAGGACTACTATTTCTGTGGGTCATGCTTTCTAGAGATATATTTTTTTTATGAAGCAGAAAAACTTCCTGCAGAAACAGAGGGAAGACAGAGGCTCCTGTTTCACTCAGGTAGGGATTTCTTCTAACATTCCTCAAACAACAGTGACAACTTACCAACAAGATCATTCACACGACTAACAATTTCATGTCCAAAACATGAATAATTCCATCTTGACTAATGTATGGAGCAAATAATTATGTTGATGTAAATATATGGGACAGGGGAGAAAACATTTCTAACAGATCATTGATGGGGTGAGAAACAAAAGGAAGGATCCACTCTCAAAAATAAATGCTCCAACAAGCAATCTCATGCCTCACCTAACATGCCATATGCTTCTCATGGGTGTTTGGTTACTCTGCTACATATTAAATTTTCCCTCCAATTACCTTGCCGACTAAAACAATATCCAGATGAGTTTTTCATGGTTGCACTAACTGTCAGTAATAAATGATAATGAAGGCATCATCATTGTTAAACACAAGGATAAAACACAGTGTTCACTGTTTCAACACAACTTGGCTCTTAAAGCACGCAGGAATCCAAATGCTACTCAAATGATCTTTCGCTCTTTGATCAGCAATTTAGACCTTTTTTCTTTTCTCCCTAAGGCTGATAAATAGCTCTATGGATTGCAACAACCATGAAGCTTTGTAGCGCGAATTCATCCCTTCTGTTCTCTTTAGTTATGACTACAGAGCGGCATTTGTAACCAAATTACCTTCAGAACAATAGCAACATAAACAAAGAGTCTGCTCTAATGCACAGTCCGTGAATGCAATGTGAAGTGTTCCTCTATTAGGCTGGGTACCGTTTCCCTCCACACCCCCCTTCCCCAGGCTTAACCATGCTGAAGTCGGCATTTAGGCTGGGAACAAAGCGTTACTAGAAAGCAGAGATCTTCTCAGGCATCAGCCGCTTTGCTTTCTGTAATTCTTAAGCAATATAAGAACTCGATGTAAAGGAACCAGTACCTTCAAATGAGAGCATTCCAGCACAGGGGTATTGTCTTGCCGGCTGCTGGGCAGAACAAGTTGCTGGGTCATCTATCTGTGCCTCTTCTCAGGGGTCTGCTGGGTAGCAGCCGCCAATGTAAGAAGGAGCTGGGACGACATTGCTGTGGTGTTCATCCGCAACCAGCCCAGCTCAGTGCTGCTGCTTGCCTGCAGGCACCAGCTCTTTGGACCCTCTCCATCCTATTGGCTGCTTCCTGGTCTCACGGTACTGTTCAGCCTTAACCTTTGGCTGTCTTCAATAGCTTTTCCCTAGGGAGAGTTAGAGAAATTGCTGTTAGGGAGTAAGTGGCAGGTTAAATTGAATTTTTTTTTTAAACCATTGACATAATTTTCTATGAATACGTCTAGTGTATAATTTTTTAATATTCCATCTCTAGCTATAATCTAGCCTGAAGAAACCTCATAAAATCGATAGGAATTAATAGTAGCAGTTTTGTTTCCTCCCTGAAAACATCTTGAGTTTAAGACATGCATAACACACATAGAACGATCAGTGACACTTTGTAGTGTGGCTTATCTGTATCATCAGCCTTAATAAAAACAATTGGAAATGACAGAATATATTAAGAGAGTTATTAAAAATGCCAAGAGATGCAGTTGGGTAATTCCTCTGGCACCATCTCAAGGAAGTATTTGTAATTTATTTTATATAGCCCTGATGTGTGTGTGTATATACATATATATATATATAAACCAGTGACAGTCATAACCTTTATGTAAAAAGAGAAAAAAATATTTTCCTCTATAAGATTTCTTTAAAAAGAGCAGAATTAAAAAAATATACATCTTTATTTTCTTCTTTTCATATATCAGATTCAATTTTCTCAAGAATTTAGAATAGGGTATTGAAATAAATACCCAGTTTCTTTTTCAAAGCAAAACATCAAATTAAAGATGGCGAAGGAACTATATACTTTAAGCTTTGCTCAGTCTCAAAATCTCGCTAAAAAGGACGGCACAGTTTTTATTTATAAGGACAAAATAGTGGGAAAATAGCAAACCAAACTTAGAAAAGCAGAAAACACGCAGATTGATGGTTTGGTGAACAAATAGTTAATTCCTCCCACTGACAATGGGTCAAGTCAAAAAGCAGTGGTACTTAACCCACAACTCTCACAAGCTCTGGAACTGGTAGCATAGCAGACATTTGGAAGAGTAAATGAAGGTGAAACTGAAAACAGCAGGTGAAGCTGAGCTCCTGCCAGTGGCTCATGCCTGTAATCCTAACTATGCAGGGGACTAAGATCTCAGGATTACGGTTTGAAGCCAGCCCTGGCAGAAAAGTACTCAAGATGTTTATTTGCAATAAACTACTCAGAAAATACCTGAATCCACTCTGTGGCACAGTGTAAAGTGCTAGCCTGAGCACAAAAGTTCAGGGTCAGTTGAGTGCCCAGGCCCTGAGTTCAGGCCCCAGGACAGCAAAAACAAAACAATATAAAACCAATAAACAAACAAAAGAAAGCAGCAGATGAGTACCTGGCTGAAGCAAGTCTATCATGACGAGTTCAAAGCTAGCTTGGGCTACATAGCAAGTTAAGTTCCTGCCTGGGATACACAATGAGACACTGTCTCACCAACCCAACAACAAGAAATGGGAATAGAAGCATGTCATTAAGAGATAAGGAAATAAATATTAGAAGGACTAACTAAAATTTTACTTTAGTTCTTTCTGACAAATGGAATTGCAGGTACTGTTGGGATTTTGTTTATTTTTGTTTGTTTTCTGGTGCTGGTCCTGGGGCTTGAACTCAAGGCCACGGCACTGTCCCTTCACTTTTATGCTCAAAGCTAGCACTCTCCCACTCGAGTTCTATTTCTGTCTTTTTGGTAGTTAATTGGAGATAAGAATCTCACAGATTTACTTGCATGAGCTGACTTTGAATAGTGATCCTCATATCTCAGCCTCCTGAGTAGCTAGGATTACAGATGTGAACCATTGTGCCTGGTGATCGTGTTTTTCTAAATCATTGAATCCAATTCTCTTTATACATCTAATACTAATGAAAATGAAGTAGTGAAACATTGAACAATATTTACATGATAAAATTTCCTCACCCAAGAGAAATAAAACGGGGTTCACCATTTAAGAGCTGTACTTCTACAAGTCTTACTAATTTGGTTTTCATTTCAAATTTGTTTTCTATCTAAGAAAAAACATATGACTTTGAAAGCAATGAAAATTAAAGTAATACACAAGTGTTCCTGAGTATATGTATGGTATTAAGCTATATGTTTAATGTCTCAAATAGAATTCATTTCAATAACTAAGTAAATTGTCTATCCGAAGTTCTTTTAATGGTTGTGACTCATAACTAATTCTTGGTAAGCTCACTTAACTTGTTTGATAGGCAGAGCTTATTTGGGTAGTGGATGAAATTTGACTTTAATTCTATGGAGATGTAGGAAGAAATGAGGAGTCTAAACTTCACTCAGGTAAAGGAAACAGCCAAGAGCTTCTTACCAAATCACTAATATAAGTTGCTGAACTTATGTAAAACTCTCTGGGAACAGAAGAGCTTCCAGTGGGATCACCAAATGCTTGGCATGTCTGTATCTCATCCTACTGGGATCTTCAGGGCCAATGGAATGCATACATCTGTTGTCTCCTAGTAGATGGACAATATTTTTCCCCCAAATATTTTCCAAAGGACCTGACTGAGGCTTTTCCTGAGAAGGTACTCCTCTTACCATACATATGTGAGGAGGTTTCACTGGTTTATTTCTGGTTTTATTATAGATGTGATTTTAAGTAGACAATGCACCATGGACATTCCTGTCTATGATTGAAAACTTTTCAGTGTGTTTGAACTTTGTAGGGAGCCTGTTGATATCTGTAAAAGCTATTGCTGACCCTTTTTTTCTGTGTGTTTTCTTGGAAGAAGCCCTTTTCTTTTTCTTCTTTGGAAGTTTCTTTCTCTTTGCCTTTAGTTTAAGTGCTGCTGTTTTGCCTCTCAAAGCCTCTCTTAATCAGTTCCTCAGGAACTCTTTTTTTCCCATAGGAATTACTTCTAGAAGTTTCTCCATATCATTTTCATCCACTCGCAAGAATCAGTTGTCTACCATCTTAACTATAGCCTGTTGATTTCTGTATCCTCTCCATGCTTGACAAGTTCTTTGACATGAGTCCAAAGAATGGATTTCTTGAGTGTTTTCTTCCAGGTTTTCTTTTGCAGGAATTGGATGACATCACTCCAAGCCCAAGCATAGTCAGAAATGTTGGTTTCTTCCCAGGATGGCTCCAGTGTCATCTCTGAGCAAAGATACTCAGAGAATAGGCCTTCTAGTTGTCATGATGCCTTGTTTTACTAGATGGGTCTGAGAGTTTGTGCCTGAAGGGAGAGAGACTATGTTGATAATAGGATATAGGTTACCAATACAAAATTGTGCAGGAACCTTATCCTTAACAAATCAATCTCAAAAGATAGGTTATTCTCCCAGTAATATTCCCTCAGTTCTCTGGGATAACAATTCAAGCAGCATCTTGACAGAGGAACTAGGTCGTGTGTGACTTGTTAATGTTCTTGTGGTACACTGGCAATGTGTACTTACTGCTATGCCAATGGCCCTGGGGTTCCCACAATACCAGGTCAAAAAGGACATAAAGGTTTTCAATCAGTCACTTGAAACATTACCTGCAAGCCAGAAGAGTGTTCTTCTGACCTTAAAAGCTTTGAACTCTGGCATTACTTGACTTCATACAGATGAAATTTTTTTAGACATCCATTTCCAGAATAGTGACTTTCATCCATATTAAAGATTTTCTCTGGCAAGGCATTTCCTCCATAATCTTACCTAGAGTTTCTGACAATTCATTCACTGTCTTTACATTAGCATTCAGAAACTCATGCTTTCTTTCACATCATGTACAAGATAAGGATTATTAGTTTTGTTTTAGTTCTTCTATGTGGTTCTGGAGACTTGCCTCAGACCCTTGTTCTTGCTAGGCAAGTGCTTTTGCATTTATGATACACCACCCGTCCCTTAGTTTTAGATTTGTTTTGCAAGTAGAGTCATGCGATTTTACCTGGGGTGACCTTAATAGTGAACTTCTGATCTGCCTCTTGTGTAGCAGGGTTAAAATTATACACTACCATACCCATACCCACTGTGATTCTTGAATCATTGCAACCTAGCAGCAAATTCAATGTTATATTCCTTATTATAGAGTTTTCCTTTGGCTATGTCCATCATGGTACAGAGAAGCACATTCTTCTCTGTTTCTGGTCCTCACCACTAGTTTAGTCACATCTGCTACAGGCCATTCTTGAATTGTTCTTAGTCGTCTCACTTTCAAAGAAGCAGCGGCTTTAGCAGCCTCCATCTCCTTGCTCTTGTCCTTCAGGCCCACAGCTGTGGTAGAATGAACCAGGCTCGACTGGCGAGCAATGCCCGTTACTCATTGATTTACAATTTTCAGTTTGGTATCCAGGTCAATCACTTGACTTAGTCTCTTATTGTCAACATTAGCCAAGAATGTTGTACACATAAAGAGCATGATGTACAAAATAACAAGAGTATATCAAGCATGGGATAAAGTGATACAATTGAGAGATGTAGGATGCACCATATTATGAAGTAAATTCTAGCACAGTAAATTGTTTGTGGCAGTGATAGGCATTAAAACCAGGGTCTCGCACAATCTAGGTAAGTGTTCTACCACTAAACTGCATATCCTGTGGCCTACTTGTAGAGTGCTTGCCTAGCATGTGCGAAACCCTGCGTTCGATTCTTTGGTACCATTCACATAGAAAAAGCCAGAAATGATGCTGTGTCTCAAGTTGTAGAGCATTAGCCTTTTAAAAACTCAAGGATGGTGCCAGGCCCTGAGTTCAAGTCCCCAAACTGGCAAAAAATAAATAAAATGCATATAGTCTAGTAAGTATCTTTTTTAAATTGTAATTAATAGAAGGGTTACATTATATTCACCAGATAGAGGTGTATTACTTCACAAACACTGATACCCTTTCTCATGTCATGGTGCCCATTTCACTCCCCCCCTCCACCGGCTCTTTTTGATTTCCCCCCTTCCCTATCCAATTTCAAATAACCAATTAAGCACATATAAAATATATCAGATAACAAGGTGAAATATTGTAACAATATGAGATAACCAAGGGACAGCAAAAGAGATGAGAGATAACATAGTACATTAAGGACAACAATCACTCATTATATGGCTTTTGCTTCTATATCCTGCAGGTCCTTTCATTTAGCCTCATACTATATGGCCTTATGTATCTAGGTTTTGTTCTATTGTAAATCTCTGCTAGGAGAGCCCAAGGTTCTACTGATTATGACAAATGAGGAAACCATTGAGCCTAAGTTACTTTGAGTCTGGCTCACTTCACTTAATACGATTTTTTCCAACTCTTTCCATTTCCTTACAAATGAGGCAATGTTGTTCTTTCTAACTGCAGCATAGAATTCCATTGTCTACAAATACCACATCTTGTTGATCCACTCATCAACTGAGAGACATCTGGGTTGGTTCCATATCTTTGCTATGGTAAATAGTGCTGCAATGAACATCACTGTGCTAGTGGATTTAGTATGTCCTTGTTTCTGGACAATAGGGTAAATGCCAAGTAGTGGAATTGCTGGGTCATAGGGGAGCTCTATGTTTAGTCTTTTGAGAAACTGCCATACTGCTTTCCATAGTGGTTGAACGAGTTTGCACTCCCACCAACAGTGTAGTAGTGATCCCTCCTGGCCACATCCCTGCCAGCATCTGTTGCTATTAGATTTCTTGATCCTAACCATTCTAACTGGAGTGAGGTGGAATCTTAGAGTTGTTTTGATTTGCATTTCTTTTCTGACCAGAGATGTTGAGCACTTCTTCATGTGTCTATAGGCCATTTTTGTTTCTTCTTCAGAGAAGACTCTCTTTAAGTCTTTGGCCCATTTTTTAATGGGATGGTTGTTACTTTGGAGATTAGTTTGGGAGTGATTCAATTTTTTGAGTTGTTGATATATTTTAGATATGAGGCCTTTGTCCGTTGTTTGGTTGGTGAAGATCTTCTCCCACTCTGTAGGCTTCCTGATTAGTTTACTAGCTATGTCCTTTGCCATACAAAAGCTCTGCAGTTTAATGCAGTCTGACTGATCCAGCCTTTCTCTGATTTGTTGTGATTCTTGGTCCTTATTAAGAAAGTTTTGACCTGTGCCAAGGAGGCCTAGTGTATCTCCTATTCCTTCCTGTAAAGTTTTCAATGTGTCAGCTTTTACCTAGAGATCTTTGATCCATTTGGAGTTAATTCTAGTGCAGGATGACAAAGAAGGATCCAACTTTAGTTTTCTGCAGGTGCTTAACCCTGTTCTGCCAGAACCATTTGTCGAAGAGGCTGTCTTTCTTCCAGTCTATTTTTTTGGCTCCTTTGTCAAAGATTAGGTGGCCATAGATCTGTGGTTTAATATCTGGGTCCTCAGTTCTATTCCATTGGTCTTCAGGCCTGTTCTTGTGCCAGTACCAAGCTGTTTTGATCATTATAACTCTGTAATAGAGTCTAAATTTTGGTATTGAAATTCCTCCTGCACTGTTCTTTCTGCTAAGAAGTGTTTTTGCTATACGGGGTCTTTTATTATTCCTTATGAAATTTTGGATTGCCTCTTCTATTTCTTTAAAGAATGCCATTGGGATATTGATGGGTATTGCGTTGAATTTGTAGATAGCCCTTGGCAAGATTGTCATTTTCAAGATGTTGATTCTTCCAATCCAGGATCATGGGAGGTTTTTCCATTTCCTCAGTTCTGCTTTAATTTCTTTTTTCAGGGTTTTAAAGTTTTCATCAAAAAAGGTCCTTTACATTCTTAGTTAAGGTAATTGCTAGGTACTTTATTTTCTTTGAGGCTATTGCAAAAGGAGTTGCTTTCCTGATTATTGCCTCATTCTTCTCACAGTTGGCATAGAGGAAGGCATTTGATTTTTGAGGGTTAATTTTATAGCCTGCTACCCTTCCAAAGTTTTGAATCAGCTCAAGGAAGTAAGCATCTTTTTTAAAAGGTAGAAGTACATTTCAGAGCAATGATGAAGTGATTACGTACAGCAAATACATAACCATGTTACAAATTGTCAGGTTAGTTCTCTTCTCATTGCTATGACAAAATACATAAACAACCTAAAGGAGTTAGGATGCATTTTGCTTATATCAGAGATTTTAGACCATCATGGTAAGAATTGTGTTGTAGTTCAAAAATATGAACTCAAGGACAATGCTTGGGCCTTGAGTTCAAGCCCCATGACTGATATGATTCCTTCCCTTCAAGTCCACCTCCTACTGTACACTTCCCAATAATAACATCATACTATGAATCCCTGAAGGCATGAGACCATTTATTGGGGCAGAACCCTCATGAAACACAACCCTCTGCAAATAATCACAGACACACTTAGAGGTGTGTCTAGACATTTTTCAATCTGACCAAGTTGACTATCTAATTTAATCATCACAGCTATTTGTTATCATTATGAAGAGTTTGGCCTATTGATAGAGTGCTTGCCTAGCATGCACTGGGTTTGATTCCTCGGTGCTACATGTACAGAAAAAGCAGGAAATGGTGCTGTGGCTAGTTAGTATAGTGCTAGCCTTGAGAAAACCCAAATGACAATGCCCAGGCCCTGAGTTCAAGCCCCAGGACTGGCAAAAATAAAGTTTTTAAAGAGGAGTTGTGAACTGTACCAAACGATAGGTGTTATGCTTGTATGTGATTGATAGTGTACTGAGATTGTTTAAACAGCATCACCACACAACAGTAAATATCGTGTCATTCCGGTGACATGATGGTCATCACATCAGTAGGTAAAAGTAATGTTTCAACTCTGGTTTAATATGATGGGGTCATCATCAAATATGTGCTTTTTATGTTGAATGACTCATTACATGATACCAGAACGTTCTCAGCAGGCTCAGGTCCCTAATCTGAGATATGATTATCTGAGCCCAGAAGAATCTTTTTTTATATCATATTTCTTTTTTATTGTAATTAAGAAAAGGGTTACATGATATTTTCCATATAGAAGGTGCATTAATTCACATACATTGATACCCTTTCACATGTCTTGGTACCCTTTACCCTCCCCCACCGCCCCCCCCGTCTTGGTTTTCCCCCCTTCCCTATCAAATTTCAAATAATCAAATACAAATAAATTCAATATATCAGAAAAAAAAGTGAGGTACTGTAACAATATGAGATAACCAAGGGACAGCAAAGGAGATGAGAGATAACATAGTACATTAAGGACAACAATCATTCGTTGTATGGCTTTTGTTTCAATATCCTGGAGGTCCTTTCAATTAGCTTCATACTATATGGCCTTATGTATCAAGGTTTTGCTCTATTGCAGATCTCTGCTAGTAGAGCCCAAGGTTTCTACTGATTATGACAAATGAGGGAAACCATTGAGCCTAAGTTCCTTTGAGTCTGGCTTATTTCACTTAATATGATTTTTTCTAAGTCTTTCCATTTCCTAACAAATGGGTCGATGTCGTTTTTTCTGACAGCAGCATAGAATTCCATTGTGTACAAAATTATAAACATCACATTTGATGCTTTGAACTTACAAAAATTTCCAGGTATGATTAAAGGCTGCCCAATTTACTTCTGGGCTATGCGTGGAACTAATAGAAGAGTAATTTAGACATCTACCATTTATCAAATGAGAAGGACTTAGAAGGTCAAATGTGTATATTAAATCTTCATTTTTCATACCTGAAATACCACAATAATCAAATGTCTAAATCCTTACCTTTTTCAGTGGCAAGTAAGTTTAAGGAAAATCTTCTTACAATGTAGCAGAGCTTCTCTCTCAATCCTGTATTACTGTTCAATGTTTGATTTTGTGTCTCATATAAATGTGACAGTTTGCTCTGTAATGTCATTTTTATAGGATATTTTGTTTATTGTTGCAAAGATAATAAATAAACTTGTATCTCTTTTATTAGTATGATTCTGCTTCGTTTCCCAAATGATTTCTGGCTACCATGGTTCAAAATGTTGAATTATGCAATAAATCCTTCAATGAATGTGACATGTTGGTTGGCATGGTGTTTCTGACTTATCAATTTCATTAACTTATTAGAGACACTTTAATAGATCTTAAAATCAACTCCAAAACATTCAAGAAGTGGTATTTGAAACTCTGAAGTGATGAAAACATCAAATCAAATAAAATAACATTCAAGAGCTTCACACAAATATGTTTATCTTATTTTTCTCCAAAATATTTGTAATTATTTGAAAATGAAAACACTAACATAAATATGAAAGAACCTGCTACATGAAGTACTGTCACTGCTTCAACACCAGAAATAGTTTATGCAATTATAAGATGATGGCAAATTTACTATTTAGGGGATTTTAGCCAATAGACAATAGCCAATGAAAATAAAACACTCATTGAATTTTGAGAAGACCAAAAGTAGTCCAGTCCAACTGGAGGGAAGTTAAAAGCTACAAAAATATCTTATAAATTAGAGAAGAAAAATAAACATTTTCCATGTATCTTTAATGTTAAGATGTAACCTATATTATGCTAAGTGGCATAATTAAAGATAATAATAAAAATAAGATAAAATAAAAATGTTTACAAGACTCATTCAACCATTATGGAAAGAAGAATGGCAATTCCTCAAAGGACTCAGCATAGGGCTCCCGTAGACCAAGCAATGGCATTTACCCTAAAGTCCAGAAACAAGGACATACTAAAGCCACTAGCACAACGATGTTCTTTGCAGCACTATTTACCATAGCAAAGATAAGGAACCAACCCAGATGTCCTATAGTAGATGACTGGATCAAGAAGATGTGGTAATAATACACAATGGAATTCTATGCTGCCATCAGAAAAAATGACACTGCCCCATTTGTAAGGAAATGGAAAGAGTTGGAAAAAATCGTATTAAGTGAAGTAAGCCAGACTCAAAGGAACATAGGCTCAATGGTTTCCCTCATTTGTCATAATCAGTAGAAACCTTGGGCTCTCCTAGCAGAGATTTACAATAGAGCAAAGCCTAGATACATGAGGTCATATAGGATGAGACTAAATGAAAGGATTTCTAGGATATGGAAACAAGAGCTTTATCTTGTGTGATTGTTGTTCCTAATGTACTATGTTATTTCCTGTCTCTTTTGTTGCCCTTTCGTTAATCTCATGTTGTTACGGTACCTGACTTTGTTACCTGGTACATTGTATATATGGTTTTTTAATTTGAAATAGGAAAGGGAAGGGGGGGAACAAAATGACTGGGAGGGGATGGGAGGCAGGAAATGGGGACAGAAACATGAGAAGGGTTATCAATGTGTAAGAAGTAATGCACCTAGAATGTAACTGTAACCCCTCTATACATTACCTTTACAATTAAAAATAAATGTTTGTAAGGATGCAGGGCAAGAAGGAACCTTTATGCATGGTTTGTAGGAGTACAAATTAGTTCAACCACTACAGTTCTGATTTAGGTTTTAGAGTGCTAGTTATGATTTTTAGAACATTAAATGGAAGTATCTTATCATCCAACAATTTCACTTCTAAGTATATACCTAAAGGTATTAAAGTCAGCATGTGATAACAATACCTGCACACCCATGTCTATCTTAGCAGGATTCACAAATAGACAAGTTATGAAATCAGCCTAAATGACTGAAGAAAATATCATACACAAAGCACATATATATTAATGTAATCATATAGACAGGAGAAATGATGGAAACAGGTCTTCAAGTCAAGTGATACATGTTTTCTTGAGCATGTGGAATTCGAGGGAGGTGAGTGAGGATAACTGGTATGTATGCACGTAGATCACATTGAAGCCCATCATTTTGTACAATTAATACATGCTATTAAAATATATAGTTATTGATTAAAAGTCTTGACAGCTTATACTTCAATCGTTTGCTGTCTTATTCTTCAAATCTCACATAAATATCCAAATTCACATAAAACTGGATTTTAAAACTTTGAAATGAAAGGCAGAAGGAAGGAGTATTAGGAAGAAGAGTAATCCTTCTCTTCACCCTAACAGTATAATATAATAGAATAATCTAGTGTGACTGTCCTATTACCTCTACTTCATAAGATGTATCCAGAGATACAGAAGAGTAATTTTCTTTCTCCTTCTATTACTACACAATGCATACAAGAGATATGCTTTGTCTGTCTAATTAACTTTAATTTGGGCTTGCCAGGAATGATTATGGATTTCTTTTTCTTACAGCTTTGCTTCTAGAAAGTATTTGAATAACTTTATATGTTATATGAAAGTAAAATCAGCATGGAAGGCTGCCTAGTTCATTCAATTTGCACATTTCTAAAAAAACTTAGAAGCCTCTCGGGTTTTGAAGTATAAACATGAACTGCCAGTTTCACTTCTAAAACACAGGGTTATAAAATTCTCTTTTGAGACTTCGCCAGAGGTACAAGAAGGCAGCGCTTCTCCCTCCACGTACATTCCCACTGTTCAGCGAGCTTTCCTTCTTTCCACTCTGTCAGGCTTTTGTCTGCTCACCTCAAAGCCATATTCAGCTGCAGGTACCCAACACAAAGCAGCTAGCTGGTGTCTACTTACCAGACCCGAAATGCTTTGATTTAGCCTTGTCGTAACAGTAATTTCCTTGGTCTAGATTTACCACCTTGACCTACTTCATTCATTTATTTCCATGAAAATGGGAGACTTCTGGTTCTGATTCATATGAAAGTATCCATTTGGTCATTTCAGATAAAAATAGTAGTTCATACCATTCCTGTCAACTCTTCTGAGGAGTAGGTAAAAAAATACTTATATCTATATAAGAAATTGTAGAGAAAATAGTATAATTATTTAAAGTATATCAAAGTTTTTATTTCTATTAAAAACAAACCATCCTTCAACAATACTTTCTAGTTTTCTGTCCTTTCAGATCTATTTGATCATAACTATTTCTTATTGATAGGTGACCTTAATAGAAATAATAGGAAACAGACATAAAAGAAAGAACTAAACTAGATGAATTTAACACAAAATATCTTCCCTCTATTTCTGTTTACTTTGGCTTGAGGATAAAAGATAGAGCCAAGTTATTTCTGCATATAGACTAGGGAAAGCTAAATCATGCACTGAAACCAAGTAACAGAATAAGGAAAATTGACTAGTATGTATATTCTGAGAGGACGCTGAGCAAGACCAAACTCTACAAAATTGCTACTGAAGACCAATATGACATTTTTAGCCACAGTCTCCCTAAAAAAATGATGAATTCTACAGTAATTTGATGACATAGATAAAAATTCACCCCTTTTGCCTTTAGTAGATTAAATATGCACTTTCCTTCATAAAACGTATTTTGTAATGAATTATGTTTAACCAGAAGGAAAAAAGAACCCTTAACAAACTTGGGAAGTGACAATTTTCTTAGATTTAAAATAGAAGACAAAGGGGTACAGTCCACAGGGAGGCGAGCCCTACCTAATGAGACTGCTCTGGGGACAGAGGGCGGAGACCTTATTACCTTCCCAATCAAGCGGATGACTGAGACCTCGGGATACTCAGCCTCAAGAATGACTATCTAGCAGTCCAGACTTTTGGAAACAAAGGTCTGATAGAATTGAAAAGATCACTAGTAACTATGGGAACCATGGTTTTTATTGCCTTGGAACCAAGAAAACTTAGATTCTTGGACAATTGTGGAGAGAACGGTCTGCATCACTGGAAATGTCATTCCTCAGCCACACACACACAGAGGGGGGCTGAGATCCAGAAAGAAGCTAATGACAACAATTTTGGCTGATTTTGCAATCCTGCAGTATACAGGTAAGACTATTATGAACCTACACACACACACACACACACACACACACACACACACACACACACACACACGCACACGCACACCTAACTTTTGTTTATTTATTTTGCTGGTCCTGGGGCTTGGACTCTGGGTATGGGCACTGTCCCTGGGCTCCTTTTGCTCAAGGCTAGTACTCTGCTCTACCACTTGAGCCACAGTGTCATGTCTGGCTTTTTCTGTGATTAACTGGAGAGAAGAGTCATGCAGGCTTTCCTGCCCAAGCTGACTTCAAACTGCAGTCCTCAGATCTCAGCCTGAGTAGCAAGGACTACAAGTTGAGCCAGTGGCACTCGGTAGCACCCTTATTTAAGGCATCAATCCTGGCTCATTATAATGCATTTTGGTAAGACCAGTACTTACCAGACCGGAACACAGGCTCTTCACTGACACACTTGACCCCAAACAGATGAGCAGGTGAAGGTAAGCTTTGCGTACAGAGACCATGTGTTGGCTCCAGATAGTTGCCTGGTTATCCACGGTAAGATGATCTGTAGTTCTTGACTTGGAAAATTATAAATGCCTGAGGGATTTTTAGCAGTCTAGACATGAAATTATCTGCTAAGATTGAGTACAAAGTAGACAACCCTCCTGGGTTTTCCAAAGTTGAGATATGACTTGTACATGCCATACATGAAAAAATAATTAACATTTGACATGAACAGTATTATTTATGTATACTATTTATTGTTTGCCATTTAATTATTTATGCAATGCTCTCTGCTATTTTGTTGAGATTGCCATTAATGCTATTTATATTCACATTTTAAAATTTTCTCCTGGTTCAGTAACTCATACCTGTAATCCAAACTTTTCAGGAGGCTAAGATCTGATGATTGTGGCTCAGAGCGAGCTTGGATACTGAAGTCCATGAGACTCTTATCTCCAATTTAATCGCCAGATAACCAGAAGTGGTGCTGTGGCTCAAGGGGTAGGGAAGCATTCAGGCCCAGAGTTCAAGCTGCATGACCAAAAGGGAAAAAGAAAAAAGAAAACAAAAACAAAAAAACACCCCAAACTTTAAACCTAATATCATAGAGATTTGTCATTGACTACATAACACTGGGATGGAACTAATTGGTGGAAGACTTGAGAAATGGGTTACTGGATGGAAAAGGATATTATTGAACTTCTTGAGATGACCCCTACTGTTGTTCCTCTTCTCAGCCTAATAAACATATTTGCAATTGGAATTTTTAATCCTGATGCATGTATTTCTGAGCCACCAGGCCTGTTGTTTTTATTTGTTTTTCTTTTATGTTTCTATTGCTGAGCGACATAGGAGCTTGGCACAAGGACACCAGAGCAAGTCAGTCCAGATGACAAATCTCCAAGTGTAGATAATGAGCTATCAAGGAATGCTTTTTTTCTAAAATTTTTTTGCCAGTCCTGGGCCTTGAACTCAGGGCCTGAACATTGTTGTTGGGCTTTCTCAAGGCTAACACTCTACCACTGGAGTCACAGCACCATTTCTATACATATGGTACCCAGGAATTGAACCCCAGTCTTCCTGAATGCTAGGCAAGCATTCTTATCACTAGGCCAAACTCCAGGCTCTATCAAGAGATACTTTTGACATTTTGTTCATGCTGTATATACTTACACTTCCATTAGGAAGCAACTTATTTGTTATCATTTTATTTTCTTCATTTAGAAGTGTGACTTGAATCTGGGGATACTGTGGATACTGTAAAGGAACCATTGTTATTCTGGCCAAGGATTTATTAGGTTAATACTACATTAGAAATGTAAGATGCGCTTGTCAGATATATAACCAAGCAAGAAATAGGAGCAGACCCCAAAATAAAGAGAAAACAATGTTCCAATGCTCAGAAACACCGATTATCAGATTTTGAAGTCCATATAGAAAAATAAAATAGCTGCTAGCTATAAATAAAGTGTAGAGAACCTCTGTAAAAATGCCCAAACTTGATAAGAACTGGAAAGTATTTACCACTCATGCCAAGGAAGCTTCCATAGACAAGAGAGGGCTACTATAGGAATTGACTTCAGAGATCATGGATGCTAAAACTCCCATGACTTGTCTTCTGCAAATGGGAGAAAAGCTGGTGTAACTGAGGGTGAGCTTGAAAGTTTGAGAATCCAGAAGCCAATGATGTAAATCCCAGTACAAGATAAAAAGCATGAGTACTAGTAGGATGAGTGGTGGGAAATCCTGAAGGCAGAAGGCTCACGAACCAGCAAGTCTGCTGATTTGGAGAAGAAACACTTGTCCTAGTTCTAGGTGAGGGAGAGGCTTTGTCTTTGCTCTGCTTTTCTGTTTGCTCTATTCAGCCCTTCAGAGGATTGGATGTTGTGTGCTCTGATCTTTATTCGGACTGCTGACTCAAATGCTTACCATTTCCCAAAACAGCTTCCCAGTCACACTCAAAATGTTTTACACTGATGTTGGCTTTGCTCGGCTCAGTCAGCCTGACCCATGAAATAACCAGCAAAGGTATCTATCACCTATTCAGTCTTCCCCAGTAAGTTCAACTTTCTTTTCTTCCACAGCAACCTCACAACTTCCTGTATCGTAAGGTGACACTGCTATTTGTCAACAAGTGACCCACAAATGTTTGGATCACATTAGAGTCTTAATGTGTGTCTTCTGTCACTTTGTGAATGTTGCTTAGATTGTCAGCCATCCTTCTATATCATTGCTTTATGATTTGTGCCTGACTCTGGTGATTCTTTGTCATCCTTAACCTTTTTGTTCTCGTGATCTTGTGTCCCTCACCCTTGCCCATAGATGGCCTATTGTGTGGCCACTGAAAATCTCAGTCACCACCTTAGAAGTTACTCAATAAATAGTTAACATTTTACTCTACTGAAGAAATAGTCCAGAATAAAATGTTAGCATACACAATTCAGAGCATAGTCATCGTCCATTAAAATGCACTGAATGACTCTCAGGAAAGAAAATCTGGAGTCCTTAAGAAGCAAGCTAGTGACATAGCAGCAGCTAAACCAGCAACCTCAGACAAAACCAAAATCTAGAGGCATAACTTTCCCAACTTCCCAGATGATGTTGACAATTGGGAAGAAGGATCTGTCTCGAGTAATTTACTCAGTATTATTATTATGGGTTTTTTTTGCCAGTCCTGGGCTTAAGGTCAGGGCCTGAGCACTGTCCTTGGATTTTTCCTCAAGGCTAGATCTCTACCACTTGAGTCTCAGCACCACGTCCAGCATTTTCTAAGTATGTGGTACCAGGGAATCGAACCCCGGGTCTTCATGCATGTTAGGCAAGCACTCTACCACTCGGCCAAACTCCTGACCCCTCAGTATTATTTTTTAAGGCATTCACAATCCTGAAGGGATTTACTACTAACAAAGAAAAAAAACATGATAGACCTCAAGTCATGAAAAGAAAAAAAAATCCTTAGTGAGCATAGGGATGGAGCATACTAGACAATAAGCTCCAAGAGGCAAAGGGTTGGTCTATACTGCTTGTCATTGTTTTTTCCAGTGAATTCCTCATCTAAAGGTTGTGATGAAACACTAGTGTATAGGCAACACAGAGCTCAGCTCTCAGGCTGGGACCAAGTTGAACCCATGGGAAGGAAGTCTCCTAGCTAGCCGTTTTCTCAATGTGGTCTACCTTCCAGGGCATCTACTACCTTCTGGGTCTCTACTCAAACTGAATCCATGATCTGAACCCCCAGAGTTCTCTTGATCTAATTTTCCCTGAAACACCTGACAAACTCGTGTGTGCTGCATTACTAGTATCTCTCAAGTTAACCATCAAGATGAATTGTCTAAGAACATGACACGTGTACTGTGAAGGAGACTTGAAATTCCACCTAGAATTGTGGAATGAAGGAAAAGAAACTTGGATACTACCCAAAAGTTCACCCTCAGAATACCAATCTTCTTTTTAAGGAATTATGTCCTCATTTATGACTTCAAAGTAAAATACCTCAGTGATGCTAGGTTTTCAAGGGCTTTCTGAGTTGGTACTTGTATGATTATCCATTCCAGGTTATTGCATATCCTGGTTTAGTAATTTCAAAGGCTTAAGTTTAACCAAACATTAAAATATGAGACTTTTAAATATTTTGTTTCATCTTTTTTTATTAATTTATTTTTATTGTAATTAATAAAAGGGCTACATGATATTTGCCAGACAGAAGGTACATTAATTCACATATATTGATACCCTTTCACATGTCTTGGTCCCCATTACCCTCCCCCCCACCCCCCCACCCATTTTGGTTTTCCCCCCTTCCCTATCCAATTTCAAATAACCAAATACAAATAAATCCAATATATCAGATAACAAAGTGAAATACTGTAACAATATGAGATAACCAAGGGACAGCAAAAGAGATGAGAGATAACATAGTACATTAAGGACAACAATCATTCATTATATGGCTTTTGTTTCAATATCCTGGAGGTCTTTTCAATTAGCTTCAAACTATATGGCCTTATGTATCAAGGTTTTGCTCTATTGCAGATTTCTGCTAGTAGAGCCCAAGGTTTCTACTGATTATGACAAATGAGGGAAACCATTGAGCTTAATTTCCTTTGAGTCTGGCTTACTTCACTTAACATGATTTTTTCTAAGACTTTCCATTTCCTAACAAATGGGGCGATGTCGTTTTTTCTGACAGCAGCATAGAATTCCATTGTGTACAAATACCACATCTCGATGATCCACTCATCAACTGAGGGACATCTAAGTTGGTTCCATATTTTTGCTATGGTGAATAGTGCTGCAATGAACATTGTTGTGCTAGTGGATTTAGTATGCCCTAGTTTCGGGATGGTTGGGTAAATGCCAAGTAGTGGAATTGCTTGGTCATAGGGGAGCTCTATGTTTAGTGTTTTGAGGAACGGCCATACTGCTTTCCATAGTGGTTGAAGAGTTTGTACTCCCACCAACAGTGTAGTAGGGATCTCTCCTGGCCACATCCCCTCCAGCATCTGTTGTTATTTGTTTTACTGATCCTGGCCATTCCAACTGGAGTGAGGTGGAATCTTAGAGTTGTTTTGATTTGCATTTCTTTTCTGACCAGAGATGTTGAGCATTTCTTCATGTGTCTATAGGCCATTTTTGTTTCTTCTTCAGAGAAGACTCTCTTTAAGTCTTTGGCCCATTTTTTAATGGGATGGTTGTTACTTTGGGGATTAGTTTTGGAGTGATTCAATTTTTGGAGCTGTTGATATATTTTAGATATGAGGCCTTTACAACTAGTATTATACTTAATGGTGAAAAGCTAAAGCCATTCCCTCTAAAATCAGGAATGAGACAAGGATGCCCACTCTCTCCACTCCTCTTTAACATAGTATTAGAATTCCTAGCCAGTACAATAAGGCAAGAAGCAAGCATAAAGGGGATCCAAATAGAGAAAGAGGAAATAAAACTATCCCTCTTTGCAGACGACATGATTCTGTATTTAAAGAATCCTATAGACTCTACTCCCAAGCTCCTTGAGCTGATTCAAAACTTTGGAAGGGTAGCAGGCTATAAAATTAACCCTCAAAAATCAAATGCCTTCCTCTATGCCAACAGTGAGAGGAATGAGGCAATAATCAGGAAAGCAACTCCTTTCGCAATAGCCTCAAAGAAAATAAAGTACCTAGGAATTACCTTAACTAAGAATGTAAAGGACCTTTTTGATGAAAACTTTAAAAGCCTGAAAAAAGAAATTAAAGCAGAACTGAGGAAATGGAAAAACCTCCCATGATCCTGGATTGGAAGAATCAACATCTTGAAAATGACAATCTTGCCAAGGGCTATCTACAAATTCAACGCAATACCCATCAATATCCCAATGGCATTCTTTAAAGAAATAGAAGAGGCAATCCAAAATTTCATAAGGAATAATAAAAGACCCCGTATAGCAAAAACACTTCTTAGCAGAAAGAACAGTGCAGGAGGAATTTCAATACCAAAATTTAGACTCTATTACAGAGTTATAATTATCAAAACAGCTTGGTACTGGCACAAGAACAGGCCTGAAGACCAATGGAATAGAACTGAGGACCCAGATATTAAACCACAGACCTATGGCCACCTAATCTTTGACAAAGGAGCCAAAAAAATAGACTGGAAGAAAGACAGCCTCTTCAACAAGCTGTGCTGGCAGAACTGGATAAGCACCTGCAGAAAACTAAAGTTGGATCCTTCTTTGTCATCCTGCACTAGAATTAACTCCAAATGGATCAAAGACCTAGAGGTAAAAGCTGACACATTGAAAACTTTACAAGAAGGAATAGGAGATACACTAGGCCTCCTTGGCACAGGTAGAAACTTTCTTAATAAGGACCAAGAAGCACAGCAAATAAGAGAAAGGCTGGATAAGTGGGACTGCATTAAACTGTAGAGCTTTCGTATGGCAAAGGATATAGCTAGTAAATTAATTAGGAAGCCTACAGAGTGGGAGAAGATTTTGTTTCATCTTTATCTTCAGTTTTGTAACATTTTAATATTGTTAACTTGTTAGCTTTGATATGTTATCTTTCTTTAGTCAGCATTGACATTAATCTTAATTATTCCAGTGGTACTCTATTATCACCTTAATCAAGCATTCCTGTCTTTGCCTGAGAAATCATTTTTGTCTTTATTCTTTCCTTTTCTATAATGCCTTCAAACTATTTCTATGCTTTTCCTTATAGTGCATTAATGTTGGAGGATTATTTTAAGAAGTTTGTTGAGTTTTTTATTGCTTTTACAAATTATTTGAACTTATTTATCAATAACAATCCCTATATTTTCTTTTCTGCAGGCGAGAATGGATAGTTCTTGTGTGGCTCCAAAACCCTTTCATTCTGTGGGGTTAATGGCTGATTAACTCTACTCTTTCTTGGGAATGAGTTTTTCCACCACTTTTCACTACTCAAATAATTAACTTTGGGGCTGTGGGATTTACTAATTGGAGCCTTGACAATCTCCCACTGTTAGAAACTTGGTTTGACAAACCCACTTAGGGACAACTTTTCACAGTAGAAGGATGACTTGTGATCTCACCATGCTCAGACAGTGCCAGGGCTCAGTCCTTAGTACTTTTTAATCCTTTTATATTCCAAACCTCCTGCATTCCACTGAGAAGACAAGCACAATTCCTTCCCAAATCTTGGTCTGAGTGGCCCAGTGAACTCAAAGCAACCATACTGTACTTCCAGACAGTATTGTTCAAAAGATGTTGCTCCTCTCTCAGGTATATTATCTATCCATATAGCCAATGAACCCTTCCAGAAAGTTAGGGTTGTTCAATAGTTAAGCTCACTGATTCTGTCATTTTAATCATTGTACTTTGTAGAGTTAGGGAACTGAGAAGTAGAAAGCAGTGAGGTGGAATCTAATTCATTGTGAGATAAATTGCTAAGTGAGACAAATCTTTTTCCATAAAAATTACTTAAAGGTGCAAATGCCTATTAGTGGTGTAATACAGAAACATGAACCAATGAAATCACAAAGTGTAAAATGAAAGTTACAAGGCTTATTTTTATCTGTAGAGCTTTGTAATAGCAAAGGTAGAATCAGTGAACTCTGACTTTGCTCTTTTTGTGTGACCTAACAGGGGTATAATGGTGCTTATTTTTTTCCTCATAGATTTATCTAATGCAGTATATAAAAATAAAGCCTTTCATGGGAATTAAAATGAAAGAGACCTTGTGGAGTTCCAAAAATATTTCCCAACTCTGCCAAGAGTAATATGGTCAAAGTTTCCATGAAAAGCATAATTTCATGGGAGTTATGCCTGTTCAGATGGGTATAACATTGCCTACTTAGTTCTCCTTTCTGACACTTACACTGTGGGAATATGATTAACTTGCTTTACCATAGTATGTTACTTTTATTTTGCTATAGTTTTTGTCCATATCAAAAGTTAAGACTCCAAAATGGTAAAGATAATAGTAGGCAGTAACCTTCAAAATAAATATCAAGATTTTAGTATCAAAAAAATATTTAACTCAAACCATATACCATTCATTAAAAAAAATCTTTGCTTTTAGAAATCTAGGGGACAAAAACATGAGAAGGGGTATCAATGTGTGTGAAGTGATACTCCTTCTAGCTGGCAAATATAACTGTAACCCCTCTATTAATTACAATAAAAAATCTGGGTTAGGTTGGAGGAAAACACAAAAAATCCATAAAACTGATGCTATAGGAAGTTATAAATTATGATAAATCTTGATTTCAATGTTTTTTTTTCATGGCACATAAATTAGAAAACAGAGAAAAATCAAGTCATTTAAAATAGTCTAAAATATAGGAAACATGTTTTTGAGAAATGACAATTATTTCTTTCAAAAGTATTATTTAGAACTCAGGAAATTAGCCAGGCAAGCACTCTATCTGCCATTTGGTAATGTCCCCTTTCCTTTTTGCTTTCGTTACTTTTCAGGGAGAATCCCTCCCTTTTTGCCTGGACAAGCCTGGATTGTGCTCCTCTTAAGACTTCCAAAATCACCAAGATAACAGAATTGGGACAAAAAGCAGACAAACCCACAAGAGCCGCTCACCCGAAACAGCCCTGTGGATCTCAGGAGCTGGTGGTGGTTACAGAGGTTCTGGGTGGGGAGTGGAAGCCAGGTTGAAAGGAAGAACCACTTTGATGTGTCCATCAACAAAAACCCACTGATCACTCAGGAAAAAAAAAGACTCTGAATCCCCAAGTCATCATCAATATGTTATTTCCTTTCAAAATAAAATTTCATTCTAAATAAAATCATTTAAAATGAAGAAACCTAGGAACTTAGACCATCTGATACCTGCTGTGCGTGTGTGTGTGTGTGTGTGTGTGTGTATGAGAGAGAGAGAGAGAGAGAGAGAGAGAGAGAGAGAGAGAGAGAGAGAGAGAGAGAGAGAGATCAAACTTGGGCCTAAGCACTGTCTCTGAGCTCTTTTCTCAAGATTAGTGCTCTACTCTCTTGAGCTATAACTTCACTTCTAGCTTGCTGTTGTGCAGGCTGTCTCTGAAGTGGTATCTTCCTATCTCAGTCACTTGGGTAGCTAGGATAACAGGTGTGAGCCACCATCACCTGGTCCATATCTGCTTCTTGAAGATTGTTGGTGAGAGTCTCTAAGGCCTATGGATAAAAGCATTCATTCTAATGTAGATGCCTCCACATGGACTGAACCACTCACAAAGGCTTGTTTATGTATTCATCTTGGAGATAGGGTCCCAACAGTTGAATTGGTTGGGGGTGGGGGGAGTCTCCAACATTTGTATGACACGTGTTGACCATATGCACTGTGTGTCTCTGTGGCTGCACACGCATGTGGATGTGTTAGCCTTTACATGTATTTCCATTTCCCTTTGTGTCTCTGTAGATGGAGATTTTTAAAAATCTCTTTTGGTGATCATTTGATCTCTACATTTCATGATCGCGATCACAATAAGTAACACCACACCTCGAGGATTCAGCTATTTTATGGCATGTACACTGATGACATATGAGCACATAGAACACTTTGAATTCATAGCCACTTCTGAAAACTGAGGCACTGTCAACACCCAGGCTTTCCTGCTGTGTCCAGTTGTGCAAATATATGTAGGAAGGAATAGTCAGAAAACCAGGGAGTCCCGTTGGAAGAAGAGGCTTAGGTAACAAAAGACCAAAGAGAACTTGGAACCCAGGTATCCGGGCAGCCACATTCCCTAGCCACTCCAGCAAGTAAACTTGCCCATTGATGGTGAACCAAGCATCTGTGTTCTTGCTGGGGAGACTCTCAGGTGGCACCTGGAAGCACAGGGCAGAGCAACACTGATGGGAACACTACTCTGATGTCTCAGGGCTAATCCGAGGGGTCACCTGTGATGAACATCCAGTAGGGCATAGCCAGTCCACTACAGATAAAGCTGTCTGGAGCTGCAGACATAGCAGCTGAGGTAGACCCAGGCCCAGCAGAGGCATGGTCAGGAGACCCATCCCATGACAGAACAGCTCTGTGCCTTGACATGCATCAGCCTAGAGCATATGATGAAGACTCCACTCCATCAGAGGCAGACAATGAAGAATGAGCATCGGGCAAAGTCAAGGTGGCTCTCAAAGAACAATCTCCACCTGCAGTGGCAGCCAAAGAGCCACAACATGGGCAGCCCATCTTCACCTGGAGTTCTTGTCCATGCCATCTGAGATAGACTGTCTTGCACTGTGTCAGAGAAGAGCCACTAAATATTAGAGCCAACCTGCATCCCGCAGAGTATCTGCCTGTGGCATCCACCTTGAGAAGAGTCGGTAGCTAAAGACCTAGCACGTGGTACACTTGAAGAGGCACTTGAGCCTCTGCTCCTGTCAGGCCCCACCTACAGGCTTTGTAGGAAGAGCTGTCACATGGTAAAGCAATCAGTATCATGTGGTGTTCGGACCACTGCTTGTAAAGAAAATCTACTCCCATCAGTGACTGATGTCTGAAAGGCAGTCCATGTTACTGCTGACCTCAATCTCCAGTTTTCCCAGATTGGTGAGGACAAATGGCCCACTGTCTGTACCTATCCTCTCTGCTCTAGAGATCTAGCAGGCACTATGTACGTCCTTTGTCAGATGCAGCCACCTTGACTGGCAGAGGGCAACTTAGCTTCAGCAGATAGATCCCAGTGTGATTCCAATTTAAGACAGGGAACACAACTTTGGGTGTGGAGATAAAGACTTGGAGAAACTTCTGAACTCTGAAGCACCAGCTCAGCCTTTTCTACTTTGTGTCATTTTTACAATGGGTTTTAGTAAAAATTTACTGTTTATTCATGTCAGTGGCATCATTCAGGGGTCTAAGCCCTGTTGCTCTAGAATCATGAGCTCTGCCGGCTTACTGGAGCCCCACACAGAGCCTGTGGTCCTGAAGAGGTCGAGCTCATGGCTGTCCTGGAGGAAGAAGAAGGGGGAGCCCTGGTGTGCAGGGAACCAGGGAAAGGCCAAGGAGTGGCAAAGGAGTTGGCTTTGTGTGTGTACAATTGTGTCTGAGGCAGGGCCCAGGGTAGGTAAGAGACAGGAGCTTCAGTCTCTTCATCTGTGAAATGGGACAGCAGTACCTCCAAGGGTTGAGAAGAGAGAAAACAAAATAAAAATAGTGTGTGGCTTCACTCCGTCACCCCTGAGCCCCAAGTCTGGGTGCTGGGGTGCGGTCTAGTGAGATAGCACCCTGCCTAGAATGTGTGAGGCCCTGGGTGTTGCCTTCAGCACCACAAACAGGTAGGGTATATGGGGGAACTTCCAGTGGCCCCCGATTTCTTTTCCCCAATACAGGACTTAGCTACATCTCACAGAAAGCCCATCTAGACACCACAGAGGCCTGGCTTAGCCATGAATCTACAAGCCCTCCCCTCCCCTTCCCCTACCCGCCCCCCCCCCACACCTTAGCTCTGACCTCAGCATGCTCGCTCTCACCAGCCTCTCTCTTTCCCCAAATGCTTCCGTTTGTTTTGTCTGAGTTAACATCTTACTTCCCCCAAGAAGTATGTATTCCCTGAGGGTGAGACCTCAACCCCCACCTCCCAGTTCCTTTGTCCCTTCCCCAGGACCTAGACGAGTGTCCAGCTCCTGTCCACAGCCCCAAGCATATCCCAAGTATTCCAAATCATAGAAATGGAGGGACGAGTCTATGTGCGGCGGTGACCTGCTGGATCTCATCCAAACTCTGGGTTGTCTGAGGTCAGAGGAGGAGGCCCAGAGTTCAGGCAAGGGGTGAACGTCATGCGCTACTACCACGACACGAGTGTGGCACACAGAGAACTAAATTAGAGCATGAGAGAGCATCTTTGGACTCGGGCAACCGAGTACCAGCTGGCCAGAGGCTAGGCCCGAATCGCGGCACGTTATCCTTTTGAGTCCTCGAACTCTTCCAGCACCCACCAAGGGCACGACGGCTCCAAAGTGGACGTGTGCAGGCTGGACGAGTTGCAGAAAGCCCCATTGTTAGGTGGGTGAGGTCCCATTTCCAGAAAGAACCCCACGGAGCTGGAGGGCAGGTGCTGAGGGAGCCTCCAGCGTCCCAGCCCACATCCCTAAGCCTGGTAAACGACATCCCTGGGGCAGACAGGGAGCTGGACCCTCGCCCGAGCGCGGGGTTTAAGACCATCTGACAGCTTTGGCCCGCTAGGGACAGCGGTCCCTGGAGACCCAGGCTTCAGCTTCGCACTGATCACGAACCTGGCCCCCATCCACGGGAGGTGCTGGAAGCGAGGCTGGCTTGGAGGTGTCTTGGGCACATACCGGCTCCTGGAAGAGCAGAAAGCACAGTGGGTAGGGTGGGACCCGCAGACCCAGCCCGGCTCCCTGCCCCTTCCCCTCAGAGGCTCTGGCCTTGCCTGTCCCCACAGCCAGGGCCTGCCCTTCACCCCTCCACCTGGAGGAGGACCAGAAGGGAGACTGGCACCCCTCGCATCCACTCAGACACCTCCATCATTGTGATGTCTGCCCGCCCAGCCCCTGACACCCTGGCTGCCCCTGCGCCATCAAGCAAGTGGAGGAGACAGAGGACAGCCGTTCGCACGCAGCACCCGAGGACTTGTTCCCATGGGGTCAGTGTACTGCAGCCCTGGCCCCCGACCCAGGGCAGAAGCTCCCGGCTATTGTCCAAAAGGGATGCACAAATGGTCCCCCCTACCTACAGCCGGCCAACACAAGATGGCGAAGCAGTCCTGACTGCTGGCGAGGCCCCGGGTCCCCAAGGCTGAGGACGCCAAGCTCCGGCTTCCCACTGGGAGGTCAGCTGCTATAGAGGTGGAGCTGACGCCTGTGGCTGTGGGCGACACAGCCATGGTTCTGGGACAGTCGAAGAAGGCCAAGTGGCACAGCTACCCCGCGATCCTAAGCATGCGCTGCCCATTTCTGAAGTAGAACAACTTTTTTTTTTTGGTACAAGATGAAGGGCCACCGCATGCTTCTGCTGCCAGAGATCAGAGGCTGACAGTGGAGGTGACACAGGCCCCTGCTGAAGGACCCTCGAGTGGTGCAGACATGAAGGAACTGGAGCTGGCAGGCCTGTGTCTCCCAAGCTCCAGCCCCTTCCAGCTGTGGCAGGAGTTGAGTCCAGCAGCAGTCGAGGACAGAGGGAAATGTCCTGGCAATACCCTAAGCAGGCTAAGAGGAAGTGCTGAAAGTGGAGGCACATTATCCACAGGCTCTGAGGACTGCCCGTCTGCCTGCCACACCATAATCCTGTGCACAGGAGCAAAGGAATCTGCTTCCCCCACCCCCATGTGCTTTCAGTTAAACTGGAGAGAATGCTGAGGGGGTTGGGGGCGGGGAATGGGCCAACTGTGGGCTCACATCCCAACAGAGCCAAGCCCAAAGTCCACTGATAGGTCCTGCCCCCTGCATACCCCTGGTCTCTATCCATTCTACTGGGAGATGTGCAACTGGCCAGACCAGAAGAAGTTACCATTGCCCAGGCCTCCCCAGCATCCTTCCCTCAAGGTGTCTGTCGAGGCCTGAATGTCCACAGCATCAACAGATGCTCTTGAGAGATGACCACATGAGTTCTGTCTTGTATCTTGTGTGAATGTCATTGAACTGCTGACTTTAAAAGAGATTTGGGGGCTCAGACTCTTGAGTAGCCTTATCCATAAGCAACTTAATTGTTTTTTTTTAAATTTTTTTCATGAGAGAATATTGTCTCTCTGTGCAGCAAGATTTTGCCTCAAACTCTTGATTTGTCAATACCCAGCTTCTCTTATTTTTTTATTTTTATTTTTAGTGTTTTGCCCTTCCTAGGACTTGAACTCAGGGTTTGGGTGCTACCCCTGAGCTTCTTTGTGCTCAAGGCTAACACTCTACAACAAGCTACAGTGACACTGGGAATTTTCTGATAGTTTATTGGAGATAAGAATATCTCAGACTTTCCTTCGGGGCTTGCTTTGCATTACCATTCAAAGATCTTAGCCTCCTGAGTAGGTAGGTATGAGCCACTGGCACCCAGCTTCTTTTATTTTTATATGACTTAGAATAAAAGAGTCACTGTATCTGGCTGACTGGGAGATTTGAATAAAGAGACATTGTACCAGGTGACATGCCTTTTATGGAGCACACTGATTTCAGGCACACATCAGGATTTCAAGCCACTGTGTAACGAAGCATGGACACTTATGGAAGTCCCTGTGGTTATGGCACTTACTTATAACCTAATATCAATACATGTCTAGTCCAACTCAAGCACAATGCATACACAACGATAGCATTGTCTATTTTGCCTGCTTTCTTTACTGCTCCCAACAGTACAGATTTTGTTAATTCAGACTGTGTGAGCAAGTTGTGGATTCAAACATTTAAATGACACCAAATAGAACAATGAGATTTGTGTTTGTATGCTCATAGGCTATTCCTAGGACTTGAACTCAAGGTGTGGATTGTGTCCTTGAACTTTTTTGTTCAGAGCAGTGTGTTACGACTGGACCCATGGCTCTACTTGCAGCTTTTTGGTGTTGGTGGTTAACTGGAGATAAGAGTCTGATGTACTTCTATCCCCCACCCCTGGGCTGGGTTTAAACCACAATTCTTAAGTCTTAGCTTCTTAAGTGACTAGGATTGCAAGCCTGACCCACCAGTGCCAGCTAAGAGCAAGTCTGTTTTTTTTTTCAAGAGCCTGAAAATTATAGATTCTGCTCAGCAAGTGAGGTACTAAAGGCTCATATAAAAAATGAAAATTTTTTTCTGAGCATGATGGTACCTTTATAATCCAAGTTACAAAGTGGAGGCAGAAACAATGAAGTTTGAAGCCAATTACCAATAGTCTGTTTTCAAAATAAGATTAAAAACAACAAAAGTAAACCAAAGGCTTGAAGTTGTGGCTCAGATATAGCAAGGCAAACTCCAGTCCTGTCTGTGTGCAATCCATAGTTCAGTAAGAAAGAACATTGCTTTAATCTGTGGATAGCGTCACAATTTGGCTTTCAACTCTCTCATTTTTTCTTTTTAAGTACTCACAGGGAGAGAGAGTTTTTGTTGTGACTGTTGTTTATGGAAAACCCATTTTGGAAATATTATCTAGCTACAATGAAAAATATTCCCCACAATAATGAAGAATGCTTTGAAGCCAGGAATGGTGATTTACCTTTGTAATCCTATCTTCTCTAAGGTCCTTCTGGACTCAGTAAACCATGGCAGACATATGTCGCCAAGTCATTGCAAACTCAATGCTGGCTGTTCAGTTCGCATAGTGATAAGCCAGGTTCCTCAGGACAGAGTTGATCAAGCTTGGATGTAGAAACCAAAATAAACTGCAAAATCAAACGTGAAATTCCCAGGTATAATTTCCACAACTCAGTGGATGTGGAGAAGCTCCGCGGGTCCGAAACTGTCCATTATGTTTCAATCACTATGATTCCTACTGACTGACCTGTTGTGACATTGTGCCTCTCACAAAGCAAATGGTGCTAAAAACCAAGGTAAAAAATATGGTGATCTCTGAAAGGTAATAAGAGCATCTCTGCACAGACTAAAAGTCTGAGACCTGTGGAAAGGGTCTGAGTGGGATTATAGGAAAAAGAGACCAGCTGGTATGAAATAGACAGCCTGGTTCTCTCTTCTAGAGAGAAACAGAGAAGATGGAAAGGAGGGAGGGATAGAGAAAGACTAATGCAGAGTCAATACAGATTGCACTGTTGGTTTTATTGGCTATGATTTGGCAGCAGAACACTTACAATGAGAAGACTACCTTTAGACATACTTAGAAGGCCTGAGGGAGATAATACAGCCAAAATATCCCAATCTACACCACTATCTTTCATGTCTTCATTTAGCTATCCAGAGGAGCTTGGTTGGTCTTCAGGAGAAAATGAAATTCAAGGAAACTCAAGGCAATCAAACAGCACATGGAAGCCTCAGGAAAGTCCCATGTGTCAGGCTGCTCTCTGAGACAGATGACCAAGTCTTTTGGGGTTAATTGCCTGCTACAGATACTTTGCAGCATCTGGAGACCTGTAGGGAAGTGGTAGTGCCCCATGTACCATGTACCATGTCAAGCCCCTCAGCCACAGCCTGGCTCTTGGGTGGACTCGACCCAGTGACTGGAATCTGGCCAGTGGCTGTGAGCCAGCATTCCAGCAGAATGAGGGTGTGGCTGTGCTCCTCCAGACCATGCATTTATCTGTCCCCTTGCCAGAATATCAGCTTCTCCCAGCCCCACTTCTAGGTAAGAAACAATGGAGCACTGACATGTTCAGACCTGGCCCACCACACTTCCATGTCCAAGCCGCTGGTGGTAGAGATTGAACTGTAAATCTTAATCTTTTGTATATTTCTGTAATACTTCAACTTACACATTTGAAGTAAGTTGGGTGAATGTTGCTTTTCTTGTTTTTCTTTTCAATGAAGTACAGAATTCTAAAGTGAACTACCTAAAAAACACATAAAATAAATGTAAACTAACATCAGGTCTTCTAAGTTCCTGTGTACTAAAACATCTCTTAGCAGGGCACCAGTGTCTCATGCCTGGCATCTTAGCTGCTCAGGAAGCTGAGATCTGAGGATCATGGTTCAAAACCAGCCAGGGCAGGAAAGTCTGTGAGACAATCTTATCTCCAAAGGACCCCCAGAAAACTCTAAGTGGCACTGTGGCTCAAAGTGCTGGAGCACTAGCCTTTAGCAAAAGAATTCAGGAACAGCACCCAAGTCCTGAGTTCAAGCCCTGTGATTTAATTAATTGATTAAAAACATCTCTCCAATATACCACCATTATAAAAAATCTTACTAATATAAAATGATGAATTGTACTAAACATAGCTGTATTTAGAGACTGCATTCTTTTAAATTATTTTACCTTAAATATTCAGCGCTGGTTACGGGATGTGATAATGAAAAGAAAGAGCTTAGAAATGAGGTCACATCTAGACTTAGATTCCTTGGGTCTGCCCAGAAGAGCTTGAAGAGGAGGCAACATTACTGCTTTTTTTTTTTTACAGTAACTAAGCTGTCTTTGAAAGATAACATCTTTGTAACCAACACCACTGTCTCATTAGTGCAAATTCTAATCTGGCTTTATGCAAGATTTTCCATTCAGTCCTTGGTTATTGTCCTTTGGTGGAGAGATCTGGCAAATGATATTTGTGTGACCTCATTCATCTGAAATGTAGGCTCAAGCCAGAAACTGAATTTTGCAAAATGGAAATGGCTTGAGGGGAAAGGAAAACACGGAGTCTGTATTAGTCAGAGAAGCTATTAGTGAGCAAATAAAAAACAAGATTGTCTGAAGATTGAATTTGGCTTCCTTTGGGGGGACTGATTAACAGGTAGTATAATTCCAAGTCATCTGGTTAGAAAAAGAATTTACCAAATACAGGAGTATTATATTTTGTGAGTTGTAAGCCAAAATAACTGTTATGAAAGTCAAATTTCATAGTAGTAATTTATATGTGGCAGGGAGTTGTAGAAAATATGTCAAAAATTGTATCTTATTCTATATAAATATATCACCAGGAAATAGTTCACATCTATAAGTGAGATACATTTCAAAAATAGCATATTAGAATACTGATTTCATTAAAGAATGAGAATAAATTCTTCTAGAACATCCTTGAGTAACAGAGTCCTACTTTTAAGAGAATTTACCATGCATCATTTTCTATAGAATCAGAGCAGAATTCTCAGTGTAAAGGATTGATTTATCTGAATACTTCCTGAAAGACAGACACACATATGATCAAAAAAAGATATCAAACAAATGTCATGTTATAGGTCGAAGGAAAAGTAGTATAATGTGTGCTAAATGTTATACATACATATAAAAAACAGTTACTTTCTTGAAAAAGCAACAAAAAGTTCCTAAAGCACTCTTGCTGTGACCTACTGTGGCAAAAGTGATATTCAGTAACAACCACTTGGGCTGATTTTTTAATGCTATTCATTGATTTAGATTAAAAATACTACTTACTATTTAAATGATTTAGAAAAATGTTATCTTTGCCCATCAAAATTTTAATACTTTCACTTAGCTTTAGCCTGAGTCTATATGCTAATAGTCTTTTCTTTTTTTTTTTTTTTTGATTAGTTATGGGGCTTGAACTTTGGGCCTGGGTGCTGTCCCTGAGCTCTGTCAGCTCAAGGCTAGCGTTCTGCACTTGATCCACGGTATCATTTCCAGTTTTCTGGTGGAGATGAGTCTCATGGACTTTCATGTCTGGGCTGGCTTTGAACAGCAATCCTTAGCTCTCAGCCTCCTGAATAGCTATGATGATAGATGTGAGCCCCCCCACACCCAACTAGATTCTAATATTCTTACTTATGGGGCTGGGAGTTTGGCCTAGCGGTGGAGTGCTTGCCTAGCATGCCCAGAGACCTGGGTTCAATTCCTCCATACCACATTCATAGAAAGGACAAAAAAGAAAACTAATATTTTTACTTACACCTTCAGCCAATATGCATAGGTGAAATGAAAGAACACTATATTGTAAGAATGAGATAATGACTGTTTCTAATTTTAGGGTATTTATAGCCACATTTTCTGACCTGATAGTATAACAGTTTAGAGTCCATATAACAAGAATTTAGACAAACCCATCATTCATTATTTTTCTCAGTTACAGTAACATTAGGGAGTTTCCAGGCTTTGGAATATTGGTCACCTGCATTCCATCCTATAAAAATAAACTCCACAGAAACTTTAGAGCTGAATCACAGTTATTATACTTCCATCAACCCAATCAAATTCTGAAGGTATGTATTCATGCTAAAGGTTCCTTGTTAGAGCTTATATTTAAGATCTACAAAGCTGTTTTATTTGTATTAATGTGTAAAACTTTAAAAGCTATATCTCAATTACTTTTCCTCATGACAATTAACATTTACCCTTACAATTTATAACATACATGATATTGGTTTTGCCCTATAAAATCTGCATTATGGATAACTTTAATACACAAAATCATATACAATGGATTATGAACACTTTGGATTTTTCATGAAGTTCAGAGGAGTAAATTAGCAGGACTCACTGTGGTGAAATAAGACTAAATCCAAAGTGATCCCTCTCCCCCGCCCCCAGCAGAATGGCTTCTTAGTGATTAAACATTACAAAGATACAATTTGGGTAAAGAAAATCTATTGTTTTCATTGCCCCCATTTGGTAGCATTCTTTTGATAATGACACTCTAATTTTACTTTGGTAAGTTAGGTCTTCCTCTTTACCCTCAGATCACTTGACACATGCCTTCTCCCATACTTCCAGTTTATTCACAAAAGGATGGTCACAGACCCTAGTCCTCCAAAGATGACTTGACTGAATTTAGGACCTGGGTTGGACTATAGAGAAAAAAGTGCTCATTTTCCTATGAGGCTGTTGAAATGTGATGAAGACCTGGGGAGGTAGAGATATCTGCCCATCACAATGGACATCTTTTTTCCCCCTTCAGCTGATTAATTATGCCAAATTTAAATTGGATTTCAGTCCCTTGTAACTAGAATGATCTTGATCAATATCATAATTTTTTTCAAAGACCTAAAAGAAACTATATCCTTTGGAATCCCTAAGAAAGAATAATAGAATTGTTCTTGATGTACTATGTTAGTTTCCTTTTCTCTTTCTGCCCTTTGGTTAATCTCATACTGTTACTATATCTGACTTTGTTACCTGGCATATTGTATATACGTTTATTTGTTTATTTGAAATAGGAAAGGGAAGGGGGGAAAAGATGATTGGAAGGGGTGGTGGGAGGGAAATGTGGACAAAAGCATGAGAAGGGGTATCAATGGGTGAGAAGTAATACACCTACTATCTGGAGAATGTAACTGTAACCCCTCTATACATTACAATTAAAAATAAAAAAAGAAACTTAATTGTTTGTTGATCTATCTGAAATGTACTTCATCCAACCTACAGTGAAAACATTGCCTGTTATCCCAACATGCATCTTTGATAATAAAGAAAGAATTAAAGAAAGAACCACTAGTCAAATGTCTTAGAACTTACTTCTAATCCAGAAGCAAGCCAAAAATAAATAAAAATAAATTGTAGCCACATTTAAAATTGCTTGTAACTCAGGTGACCGCTTTCCATATTAAAGTGTGTGGGCTACCTCTTACATCTCTTCCTGCATATGGCAGCCAGTCTCTTATGGCACTTTGGCCACAGCTGCATTCACCTGGAATGCTCTTTACCTCCCCCTACAGTCTGCTCTGGCTAATTAGCGTGTATTTATTTACCCTTTCCATTTCAGTATCGAGAAACAGCCCTGGAGTCTGCACAAGACTATATCCTCTGGTTATAATCACATTCCTTGTTCTTCTCCTTCATAATCAATCTATACTTACCCATTTAATATTCATTTTCTCATCCTCATTTCATGTTCTATGAGATGAGGGAATTTTGGGGTTTTTTTCCATTGTTTTTCATCACCCAGCCCATCTCAATGTGCTCACGTACAAAAAGAACTCAGCAATTTGTCTCCAAAATATGCGTCCGAGGGTAACCATCATTCTTTGAAAGATTTGCTCTACTTTAAAGCCCTGACCTAGTCCAACCACTTGCTTCAAAAGATTAGAGGGAAGTCTTGATACTTACTTTTCAGTTAGTTAGTGTTCTATCACTTGAACCATACCACTAGCCTGTTTTTTTTTCTTATTACTTTGAAGATGGTATCTCATGAACATGTCTGCTCAGGCTGGCTTCAAATTTTGATTTTCCATGTTTATACTTACAATCTGGGGGAAAAAATCTCCGTGATCTTCTAATAATTTACTTAATACCTTCATTTGCCAAATATAATATATAAGGAATTACTAGAAATTCAGACTTCCCCCCTGTGCTTTTGCATTCTAAAACTCCAAAGGCTAGCTCTACACATGATTTTGAGGGAAAAATAGTTGTGAATAGTTGTGAAATAATAGTTGTGAAGCCAGGAACTGTGGCTGCTCAGGAGAGGCCGAGATCTGAAGATTGTGGTTTGGAGCCGTCCCTGGCAAGAAAGTCCATGAGATGCTTTTCTCTAATAAGCTACTGAGAAAAGGCCAGAAGGAGCACTGTGGTTCACCTGGTACAGTGCTGACCTTGAGCACAAAGTTCAGCGTGAGCAACCAGGCCCTGAGTTCAAATTCTAGGACAGATAAAAAGAAAAGATTGCAAAGAAATAAGTCTCAAAGGTGTACAAACACATATATACATATGCATATATACATATGTATACATACCCTTGCCAACATACACATATACATATACACATATACATATGCAAAGACTCATGCCAGGACAACAGCTTTAGAAGCCCTTAAAAGCCAAAAATTTATTATTTTATTAGTAGTTAGAGACCAACAGATCAGGAGATTCCTTGCAAATGACAATCTAGTACCCACAGTCACCAAGAGGCAGGAGCTTGTCGCACTTCTGGAGGCCATGTGGAGAAGCACAGGGAGGCCAAGACAGCCTGAGATGGGCTTCCCATGGCAAGGAACAGGCACATTAGAGCAAGCGGGCCTGAGGTTGGCTAGTCTGGACAGTGTCATCAGGCTCTTCAGCATAGCACCTGTCCTAGTTGTGAAGAAGCCAAAGAAATGGTTGCCCCACTAGAGATGCTTAGAATGCAGGGTTTGGATTGGTTCATCTCTAGCTGGAAGCCCATCCTTGGAAGGGGAGTTGGGGAGTTCTGTACTGTTTCTAGGATGTGGGAGGGGTGATCCCTCCAGGGTCATCCAAAGTCCCAGATAGCAAACCATGATCACACACACACACACACACACACACACACACACACACACACACACACACACGAGAGAGAGAGAGAGAGAGAGAGAGAGAGAGAGAGAGAGAGAGAGAGAGAGAGAGAGAGAGCATCATAGTTGATAAATATACATCCTGCACTTTCCAATACCACTCGGATCCATGGATGATTCCTATTTGATCTCCTCAGCTGGGAGTGAAGGACACTAGGCATAGTTAACATTGTAAAGTACATTTCCCTAAATGGTACCTATTTTGTGACCGAGACTGCGTGAACCACAACATCTTTTGTGATCCATGGACCCTTGTGTGCAAGCTTCTGCATCTGTAAAAACCACCTTCAATTTAGCCCCCTGACACTGTGGAAAGTGAACGGCTATGCAAATATTTTCAAAATCCTCAGTTGACCTTCCTAAAAGCTTAACTGTTTCCAGAG
Organism: Megascapheus bottae; assembly: GCF_031878675.1. Taxonomy (NCBI): domain Eukaryota; kingdom Metazoa; phylum Chordata; class Mammalia; order Rodentia; family Geomyidae; genus Megascapheus; species Megascapheus bottae. The sequence goes on along the minus strand of NC_143528.1, from coordinate 19,337,808 downwards.
CCTTTTGTGGTGATTCTAACTACAAAGGATTTCATATTAAATAATTATTGGCTTATTTTTCTATGCATGAAAGTCCCATTTACACAGACTTTGGGGATTTCTGCAGCTGGTGAGCTTCCTGGGCCGCTCATGACCTATCCATCAGTGACCCCAGGCCTTCCATTTTCCTCAACGGATGAAAACAGAGAGTTGTATTCTGTGGAACTGATAAATGTTTCTAAACTACTCTGTCTGGGGGAAAATGCTGTGCTAAATACTTCATTTATTTACTACATGTATTTATTGAGTGGTGGCTATGTGTGAGATACTTTTGAGAGCACTGAGAATAAACAGCAAGCAAAACGAACGACTCATGTTCTACAGTAGAGCAGGCAATCATGAATGCATGTCAGGTGTTAAAAAGGCAGCAGAGAAAAGGGATGATGAGAAGGGGGAGCAAAAAGTAACATAGAAACTGGGAAGGTGGCTCTGTGGTAGAGTGCCTGCCTAGCATGCATAAAGCCCTAGGATCATTTCCTCAATACCACATCCACAGATAAAGGCAGAAGTGGTAGAGCACCAGCCTTGAGCAAAAGAAGCTCAAAGACAGCGCCCTTGCCTTGAGTTCAAGTCATAGGTCTGGCAAAAAAAGGTAAGTAACATACATAGTAAGTAGTAAGTAACAAAAGGTCTTGGCAAAGGCTCTGAACGTACTGAAGAGAATGGACTGGACACAGGGAACTGAGGGGATGTAGCTAGGAACCTAAGAGTAATGTTTGGGTCTCGAAATGAGATCATGGAGAGCCTATTGTAGAGCTGAGAGGAAAAGAAGAGAACTGAAAGACTTGTCCTCTGATCCAAAAGATGTGAGACTCTCATCGGGGAGAGAAAATCAATCAATATACAGTCAGTGGAAATAGATCATCATAGGTGGATTCTGTTGCATAGGTCTCACAAGCAAGTACAATCTGTCAAAACACTCAACATGGTTTATTGGCTCTTGCCAGAATGAATATATAACCAGATAATCTGGTGGTGAGCCACATGATTAAGAGAAACTCAACTCTGGGATGTGAGGCATTCCAAAGACCTTTAACAACAGCTCTGCAAGGAACTGGGTCTTATGAGGAACTTCCAGAAAATGCACAATGGCAAACAGAAGTAAGAGCCAAGAAGCAAGAATAGTCACTGGAACAGATCATCTTTGTGCTTGGGGGTTCAGAGGCGCTCAAGGCTGGCAAGCCCTATGGAAACCAGCATCCTAAGTGAATATGTATTAAAGACCTAGCCCAGTGCAGTAGGAGTAATGTGTAGTCAATTCTTATGGACTTTTGCAATGAACTATTCATCCAGTATTTCTGGAAATTAATTTCAAATGCGAGGTTGCATGAGGTAATTGCCTCAGTGACACAGATAGTCAATTCATAGGAAGAAACATGGAACCCCACAATAGGAATGAAGTCTTCATCGATGAGGTAGGTGCCTGGCCATGGTGGCTCTGTCTTGATGGGACCATTTACCAGCTGGATGACTATGATCTGGCAAATCATAGGGATGGTGCAAATCCCATGGAGCAGGAAACCAGATCCACATCATTCTCCTCCACTGTAAAACTTACCAGCTATGTTCACATTCTTCTAGAAACACTGGTTGCCACTCAGTCATCAGAAATGACTTTCTACATAAGCACTGGAGGAAACATTTGGGGCATCCGTAAAAGTGATCATTCAATGTATCCTTTTGTGTAGTAGATAACCACTACCAATAATAGCACTTCAGAATCCTCTAGGTTTAAAAGTCCTATAATAACAATAACTTACTGGTAGCTTAACACATAACAAGATGAAAGAGCATCTCTACAAGGCCATGCAAAGCCACGTCCCTAATATGTATGGCCTAGGTCTAGCCTGTGAGGTGCTAATTTATAATTTTCTTTGAACTGATACTGAGAAGCAAAATGAACAGAGAACAATACTGCCCTCTACCGGTATGAGAACTGGAAATTTATTTTGATGTTTCCCTCCAACTGTCAGGGATTTCCAGAACAATTCCTAGAGCAATCTACTGCTTGCCAAAAATGAAGGAAATGACTGATATAATTTACTGGATAAAATACAGGCTCAAATAATCCTATCATTGTCTGACTTTTCTAGGTAATGACATGTGAGCAGTCAGATCCAGCCTCTGGGACAGTGGATATTGCATTTCTTCTATTCATCATTCAGTTTCCTTAATGGAAAATTCAAGTTGTCTCTATTGTTCATTTTAAAAACATCCTTTTATAATTAATTATATGCACAAGGGGGTTTCATTCTGATATCACTATGTATGCGTATATGTGTTTGGCTAGACTTATTTTCTCATCACTTGCCTATCTCCTGCTTTTCCAAACAATCACAAGCTTCATTGGTCCATTCTCATATATGTAGATAAAGTGTTCAGTCATATTTATACTCATTAGGCTCTTACTTCACCTTTCAATCTCCCATCTGTACTTACAGCCCGATAGGATTTATTTTCTAGTCTTATCATTTTGTTGTATACCAACAATTCAAAAGGGATATTTCACACATGCATATGCAATTTTTAATCAGACTGATCCTCTCACTTTCTTCATTCTCACTATTCTCTGTTTTTCAGGAGCTCTCAGTAGGTTTTGTTTTGTCATCTTCATTCACAGATGCAATGTATTTCAATATTGTTCACTCCAGAGTCCGGGAGCATTACATGTTGGTAAGGTGCTTGACTAGCATGCATAAAGCCCTGGGTTGAATTCCTCGGTACCACATACACAGAAAAAGCCAAAAATGGTACTGTGGCTCAAGTAGTAGAACGCCAGTTTCCTTTTCCATTCTAATCCCTTCAGTGGGTTCACAATTACAAACATGCACACACACATGTATATGAAAGAAAGGATGAAAGGTGTGTGTGTTTGACATGTTGAACAATTGGTCAGATGCAGAGCTCAATGTTACTTTGGCTATTCAGGGTCTTTCATGTTCAAATAGGCTTAGAATGTGATTTCTTTTTGCTTTATGAACAATGGTATTGGAATTCTAACAGGCACTGTGTAGAATCTGTAGACTACTTTTATAGTACAATCATTTCTAAAATAATACTGTCAACTGATAAGCATGGAAGGTCTTCTGATGGCTTCATTTTCCTTCTTTAACCTTTTAGAGTTTTCATTGTAGAAGTCTTTTATCCTTTTGTTTAAGCTTATTTTGAGGTATCTTTTAAAAAAACTATTGTGATTAGAATTGTTCTTCCTCAGTCCATTCAGATGGTATACAGAAAAAGCAACTGATAGATGGTTTTTGTGTCTTGATTTTGTATTCTGGAACAGTGCCAAATGAGTTTATCAAATCTAGAAAATGTAGAGGTGAAATTTTAGGGTCCTGTAGGTTTAGGATCACATTATTTGTAAATAGGAATAATTAGACATCATCTTTCCCTATTTTAATTATTTTTTATTTTTCTCTCTTGCATTTTTGTCTCGGCTAGGAATAAAAGTACTACATAAAGCAGAAATAGAATAGAGTATATATGCTTGTCTTATGTCTGACTTTAGGAAAAACTATTCAAGTTTTTCCCCATTTGGTATGATATTTGCTATAGCTTTGTCATATATAACCTTTATTATGTTGAGATATATTTGTTCCATTCCTACTTTCTTGAAGGTTATTCTAATGAAAGGGTGTTGGATATTTTTCAAAGGCCTATTCAGCATCAATGAGATAATCATATGATTCTGTCCTTGTTTACGTACTGTATTATGTATGTGTATATAGAAAGAAATAGATATATTAGTTTCCAGAGGTTAAGCAAACCTTGCATACTTGGGAGGAAACTACCTTAATCATAACCTGTGTTTTTTCTGATATGATAAATTCCATTTTCAAGTGTTTTATTGGGAATTTTTGTGTCATATTTGATTTTAAAAAGAATACTGGTCTATAATTTTTGTTGTTATCTCCCTGTCTGGTTCTGGGATGAATGAAATTCTGGTTTCTTAGAATGAGTTTAGTGAGTTCCTTCTCCTCCTATATTATGGAAAAGTTCAAAGAGTATTGGTATTACCTCATTAGAGGTCTAGTGTAATTTAGCAGTGAATCTGTTTGGTCCTGGAATTTTTTTTAAAAAAAAATTCAATTTTATTGTTTGTAAACCTCTTGAAGCAGTTTACATCCTCTCGGTTCAATTGTGGCTGGGAAAATGGATCTAGAAATGTATTCATTTCTTCCAGATTTTCCAGTTTATTTGAACATAGGTTTTTCAAAGTATTCCCTTGTGATCATATCTGGCTTTCATAGGAATTCATTGTGCTATTCCATTTTCATCTCTAATTTTATTGATTTGGGCCTTTTCCTTCCTCCTTTCATCAGATTGTCAGATTATCATCGATCTTTACAAAGAATCAACTTCTGTAGGGCAAGATAGCTCATGCTGGTAATCCTAGCTACTCAAGAAGCTGAGATCTGAGGATCAAGGTTCAAAGCCAGCCCAGGCACAAAAGGACCTGAGGCGCTTATCTCCAATTAACCCATAGAAAACGGAAGTGGGGATTGGCTCAGGGTAGGGCGATAGCCTTGAGCTGAAGAGCTCAGGCACAGCGCCCAGGCTGAATTAAAGCACCATGACCCACAATAAATAAATTAATTAATTAAATAAATAGAATTTTATCTTACCAGCTCTTTGAATAGCTTTTTAAAGGCTCTGTTGTATTGATTTCTCCCATAATTGTAATTTTTGCCATCTGCTAATTTTGAGTTTGGCTAATTCTTGATTTCCTAGTTCTAGGACCCTGAGGTAAATCATTAAGCTACTTATTTGAGACCACTCTGGGGTTTTGTTGTTGTTGTTGTTAATGCAAATGCTCATAGCTGTAAACTTTCCTCTTAGTCTTTCCTTTGCTGTATTCCACGAATGATACTTAGACCTCATATAACAAGATGGTGAATATTTTTGTCATCACACCCGAAAAATATTCTTAATAAAATATCAGATTAAGAAATCAATAAGACCATGTCATGAGAAAGGGTATCAATGTTTGTGAAGTAATGCACCTTCTATCTGGTGAATATAATGTAACCCTTCTATTAATTACAATAAAAAATATTAAAAAAAAAAGAAATCAATAAGAGGAATCAAATTCCCACATAGTATAATAGGAGGACAGGCTATAAAGAAATAATTCTCACGAGAAAAAAAATTTGCTTAATGCAGATTTTATTGATTTTATAAGTTTATAGATATTTAATTTCTTGCTAGACAAATGTTGACAACTATTTTAACTTTATAGTTGCATAAACCCTCAAAATAATAACAGCGGACCTGGAAGAGATTCAGAGACAAGCAAGATGGACCAGCTGTTTGGTTTACCTGTGAAATTAACTTAGCCTGCAGAGCTCAGCACATCTACTCCTTTGGTCAACTCTGGAATATTGAAGACTGTTGTCATGCGCAGTGCTAAAAACTTGGTAGAATTTTTTTCTTTCTTTTTTGTCTTTCTTTTGTTTCTTGAGATAACAACTGACTCAACAGCCCACACTGGCTTCAAACTCTTGGCCCAGTCTCCCAAGTGTTGGGTCTCCAGGTATGTACCACCACATCTAGATTAAACTGTGAAATTTTCCACATCAATTTTTTCCTCAGAGCCTGATTCTTTCATTCTTCATCATCTTATTTCAGTTGTCGATTTTCCCTCAAGGAAAGGGAACATTTTTCAATCACTGAGCCATTATTTTCCTGTTTCTTAAAACCATAAGCTTTGTATTTTTCGCACAAATGTTTGCTGCACATTTCATTGCATTTGACACCTTAAAGTAATTCTAACAGCTCTATACATATGGATTCATCTCTGTACTACACACCATTCTTGCTCAATATATTTTGTTTATGAAGGTATGATCCGTGTGTCTTGTCCTACAACATGCATGCCATTCAGAACTAATATTCAAATGGCCAATGGTAGTGGATGATAAGACTCAGTTTATAGAAGTCCTGTAGATTCTACAGTGTTATGAATCACTTGCATAAGCACGATTCCTGCCTTGTTCCTTTTGCTGTCATCTATTTTAACAGACTTCAAGCTTGAATTTAAACAATGTGTTCACAGGCCCCGGGAACTGACATTTTTCTGAGGATACTCTACCTAAACTCAGGGCTGCAGACTCAGCTTTCACATTTAGGATCAAATTCTGGCCTATATCCCATGCTCCTTTGAGCATCTGACTTTAGCAAGTCCCTGTTTGGGGTTGTTATTCTTGTCTTGGCACTGACAAAATGTGCTGTCTGGCCTGTGCAAGAGGCCAGAATAGGACAACTTTGAGAACTGCAGCAGATTATCATCCTTTTCAGAAGCTAAAATAAACAAATCTCAGTTATACATGCATTTGATACAACACAAAAAAAGTCTAGAAACTAAGACAAATATAAGGAGGGAGGACAAATATAAAAGATAGAACTTTAAGTTCTGGTGTTAAATTTCTTTTGTTAGACATCCAATATATTATTAGGTTTAGTCAAATAGAGAATGTTAAAGTCCCTGTTATTAATACAGTCTACCTGGAATGTGCTTATCCCTTGGGAACTTCTGTGGCACCTGTGGGACTCAGATACAGACAGGATCAAGGTTAAGACTAAGTTAGCCTAGGGAAAAAAAGGGATTCATATTAGTGAATGAAGAAGAGAGGAAAGTACTTTGTAGTAAAATTGACTTGAGGGGCTGAGAGATTGGCCTAGTGGTAGAGTGCTTGCCTAGCATACACAAAGACTCGGGTTTGATTCCTTGGTACCACATACATAGAAAAAAGCCAGAAGTGGTGCTGTGGCTCAAGTGGTAGAATGCTAGCCTTGACAAAGCATAAGGACAGTGTTCAGGCCCTGAGTTCAAGCCCCAAGACTGGCAAAAAAAATTGACATTGCATATGGCAAATAAAAGTTCTTATTCTAAGCTCTAAAAGTATCTCCAATAGTTGTATTCAGACCTACACTCGGGGGTGTTTCCTCCATTATACTGCTCTGTAACATTCGTTCGTGTGCATTACCTCTCTCTTGATTGTAAACAACTACAGAACAAAGACAGTACCTTGCTTATCTTTGTTTCCTCAGCTCTTTATGCAGTTATGTACAAAAATAGGTTGAGAATCCAAGGTCCTAAATACTTCAAAATCTAAAACCTTTTGGGTGATGCTTTGATGCCACGGTGAAAAATTCCATACCTTAATCTCATGTGACAGGTTGAAATTTAAAAGAAAAAGAAACAGAAACTCTGAAAATATTGTATAAAATGTATAGGTGTTATTGTGTAAGATGGTATAGAAAATGTAAATGAATTTGGGATCAGGGATAAGTTGTGACCCCCAAATAATTCATTGGGTACAGGCAAAATCTGAATAAATCTCCAAGCTCTGTTTCTAATCATTCTAGAAGAGCCTGTAGCAGAAATAGAATTACTGCCTAATGAACTGAAAATCTTTCATTTTTGAGGTTTCAGTAGCATGAGAGCTTTGCCCAGCAAAAACCACACTCCAGATCATTGGTTTCCGGATCTCTAAAAAGAGAAGTGAGCTATTTAAAGTTCAGATTGTTTCAAGACGCCACTCTCTCTGTAGCAAGAAGCAAAACCCAAGCAATCAATATATAGAGTGGCAGTTTTCACTTTTCTAGAGCACACCTAAAAGTTGAACGTTATGGCACAAACAAGTGAACTCAGCTGTGGAGAATGCCAAGGCCCCAGGAGGAAGCAAAAGGCATACCACGCTGTTCGTTTTTTTGGCAGAACAGGGGAAGAAACAAAGAGATGCCATCAAATAGGATGGGAGAAGTGAGTAAAAGCTCAGCAAATTCTTTAAGACCAACTGCAAGCTAGTACACTTGATAGTTCACAATGCTGAGACTCAGTTTATAATAAAATGAGTCAGGGCCAGGAGTTTGGCCTAGTGGTAGCGTGTTTGCCTAGCATGTATGAAGACCTGGGTTTGATTCCTCAGTAACACATACATAGAAAAAAGCCAGAAGTGATGCTGGTGGCTCAAGTGGTAGATCTCTAGCCTTGAGAAAACCCAACGACAGTGCTCATGCCCTCAGCCCAAGCCCAGGACTAGGAAAAATAAATTTAAAAAATTAAAAAATTCACTCCCTATTTTTTTTACACTGTGTGATACAGAGCAAGATTCGGAGCAGGACAGGAAACTCTCTGGCCACAAGTGTTGGATTGTGTTCACCTGTTTGTGATAGAAAAGAAAAACCAGAAACTGTTTGCCTTGAGGGAGGAACTGGAAAACACTCAGGTACTGGTCCATTTATTTCAGGGAACGGAGCAAAAACATTTCACCTTCCAAGGCTCTAGGAAACCTTTCAGTCAGAAACAATAGCTCAGGTAAACAACACACTGTCTTCATGGAAATCTCCCTGCCAACATCTGCCTCTTTGCGCCTATGACGCTGGAGGTGTATGGTGAGAGTCTGTGGGTAAGATGTCAGCATGAATCTAATGTGTCTTCCAGCAAATAATTCCGCTCCTCATAGATGGCACCTCGGCATAGTGCCACTTTTCTCCTCCACCCAAATTTTCAGGGGATTCCAATTGAGGCTGAAGAGTACATTTTTATAGCCTTTGCTGTTACTATTGGTATCTCTGCTTCTACAGTTCAAGCACTTGCTCTAACTAAAGTGATTCTATAAAAAGACTGCAATTGGTGTCAGTAAGTCAGTTTGTATGCCCTGCTGGCCATCCATCCAACTAGAAGCCATTACATCTGATGCACTGCTTGTTTGCTTTCTAGTGCTAGAGTACTTAGCTCATACCTGTAATCATAGCTACTCAGGAGGGCTGAGATCTGAGGAGCACAGCTCAAAACCAGCTTGGGGAAGAAAGTCTGTGAGATTCTTATCTCCAATTTACCACCAAAAAGAGAATCTGAAAATGAAGCTGTGGCTCAAGTTGTAGAGCACTAGCCTTGAGCATAAAAAGAGCAGGGATGGCTCCCAGGCCCTAAGTTCAAGCCCCAAGACTGGCATGAAAAAGAAAAGGCAGGAGACGGCTCATTTGTTTTCTACTTCTTTTGTTTTCTTTCTTAATGTCTCACCCTATCCTATTTATTTTAAATTCTAATCATGCTTTATTCTTTGTTTACCTCTTTCTTTGGGTTGTCCTGGCTATGGAGCAGAAAGTTGGTATGTGGTAAATACTGATGAGTGGATTCTGAAACTTGGGTAAGAACACAGTGGCAGAAAAGTAGAGCAGATGTATAATTGGTATTATAGATTTCATAGGTGGAAGAGGCAGGAAAGACAGTGATGGTATGCTTTCCAGCTCACTTGCTTGAAATGCTTGATGTATTTAATCCACTTCATTGGCCTCCCCCAAAATGAAAAATAAAGAAGAATGAAATCTTTGAAACATTCTTGCTTCTCTGCAGGTATGCAATGTGCCACTGGCGAGTCACTTCCCTAAAAGAACAAGCCATCAGCCATAGCCATGTTTGGAAATCCCTGGATAGCCTACAGCAAACCGCTCAGGCTCTGTGTATCTCCAGTGGGCATTTACCCAAATTCCTGGAACATGTGCCAGCTTGCTTTTCAAACTGGCCACAGAAAAGGAAGCAAAAAGAATTCCAAGGTCTTTGGGTGCATTTTTTTCATTCCCTTTCTACAGCTAAAAGGAAGCCAGACGCTTAAAAAGGAGATTCATAATCGCTGAATAATAGCCAGAAAAGAAGATCAGTGAGGAACATTCTGTGAGCTGGGGGGATTGCTCCTGGTTTGATCATGAGAAGATTTTGGTGCTCTGTCTTGGGTATTCAGCTTCCTAGGGCTGTGGATATCACCCCCAACTTAGAGCCAAGGATGGCATCCTTTTTCCTTTGCTATGATGGGATTAAGAAGTGGAGGGGATGTCCTTCATATAGACACAGGCCCCCACACATTCCCTAGAGGGGCCAAGAAAGAGGTCTCATCTCTTACTACTACTGGAGACCAGAAACCTGTCTGCTTTGCTCCCATTTTCCAACCCCAGCAAAACAGAGAATCTTGTGTTGTGTAGAGAGTCCACCATTTGGCATGGAGAAGACCTCTTTTCAAGTGATTAATTTGCCAGGTTTCCATATTTCAAAGCAAGCCAGCAATCAGCAAGCAAATACACAGTACATTGAAAAAATGGTTCTAAATTTCACAGTAACTAACAGCTTTCTGCTCTGTTTCTTTCTCAATTAAAAAGGAAAATCCTAATAACCTTCTTTCATTCAGTTCTGTGCTTTAAACAAAATAACAAAGACTCATTATTTAACCTTTAGACTTGTAAATTAACCTTTACACTATCCCCTCTCCCACTCCCGTGGGGAATAAAGGTTCCATTGCTGAAGGAAGGGAAAAGTAGCCAGAAATCGCACATTCATATCCTTTCATGTTGCTGATAGTTTAAACTGAGTACAAAGCTTATGGAAATACACTCTTTACAGACATTCATTTGTTTCCTGTAAATCTTAATATCCTAGGCATCTCAACTACCAAAGTGGTGTGGTTTGGTACTTTAAAAGTAAAATTCAGGAAATTCTACCTCCAAAAATACTATTTTGGCCGACTGTCAAGGCACTTGGGTGTGTTAGTCAGGTTTATATTGTGACAAAATGCCTGAAATTACCCCAATAAAATGAAGACAGGTGCACTTGATCTCACAGTCTCAGTCTATGGTCATTGGGATGTTGTTTGTGTGCCTGTAACCAGGCAATACATTATGACAGGTGTGTGCAGCAGGTTCAACTATACACCTTGTGGCAGCTAGGAGGCAAAGAGTAAGAAAGTGAGGTCTGAGTCCCAATATCACCTTCAAGGACATATTCTGAAAGGCCTCACTTCCTCCCATTGGATGCCACCTCCTAAAGATTATACCATATCCCAACAACTCAGGCTAGGGAACCAAACCTTTAGCAGAAGGGGTCTTTGGGAGACATTCGAACACCAGTGTTGGAATACTGGAGGAACAACAAATGCAGAGAGGACCTTTCTCCAAATTTCCTTTATATGCCTGAATCAGGCCAGCAAGATGGAACTCAGTGATCATGAGGCCTTCTCCATGGGAGTTTCATCAACCAGTGAAGGTTACCTTGCAGGAGATTGGAAATTGACAGTCTGTGTCGCTGGCTACCACCTATTCTTCAGAGGGCCCACCTGTTCATTCTGAAAATCATTTACTTGCTTCTAAGTTCCCTCTGTCTGTCCCTTTTCCTATCGCCCTTATGAGAAGAGTATGGAAGCTTCTAGATCTCATTAGGGCTGGGAGTTTCTTTCCTGTATTGCCCCTGTGACTGTAACAAAGCTACATTATTTTTCAACTGTTAATCTGCCTGTTCTATTTTTATAAACTCAATTAGCAGATCTTACAAGTGGAAAGGCTGAGTCTCACATTCCCTACGAAGGGAAAAAAAAATAGCTACCTGCTTACAGCAACAGCCTTTGAAAATCAAATTCGTTTTTCATTGCTGTCTATATCGAGACAAATCTGAAGGCTAGAGTTCAGTGAAGAAAAGAGTGAGGAAAAGTAAGCAAAACTGATGGAGAGAGAGGAAAACAGAGGTGATGAGAGAGAAGGAAGGGAGGTGAGGAAGCCAAATTCACTCTTTTGTCAGAGACACACCTGTGAATACTAATGCACCTATTAGTAACAGCATGAATCCATTTGTAAGGGCAGACTCTCATACCTAACTACCTTTAATTTAATGAATTTAGTTTTCCTTTCTATTATTATATTGAAGTAGTTTTACAAAGGAGTTGCCATTTAACATGTTTGTAAATAGAATACATCCCCTTGTAAAGGAACTGTCATCACAGTTGCCCTGGGAATTAAATTGCTAACACATAATATTTGAGGGAGTGAATATTTGAATGATAGCTCCTACAAATTAGGGAAGTTAAACAATAACTCTAAGAGGGAATTAAATTAATAAGCCAAGTTAATTCAATCTTAGCTCATAATCCTGCCCCATTTCCAGTTCCCAAAGGTTGATACTTAGAATTGAGGTGATCAGTAACAGACAAATTGAGAAATTTTATTTTCTTTAGACATTGAACCACAAAACAAATAATTTTCCGATCCATCCACATGGTTCAACTTAGCCAGCCAAAAGAGACAAGTCTATTTTATTGGTGCAGTAGTCCACAGGGGAGCAAAACAAAATTTTGAAATGTGTACAAGATCCTATTGATAACCAAGTCTTTTCTCAAAGCCTATCGTTGGATGACTCTTGTTATTGGTCTAACAAATCAAGGCAGCAACCCGGATTCAATTCCTTGGTACCACATACATAGAAAAAAAAAGGGTCTCCTGGTTATTTAGACATTTTCACAGGGCAAAAGCTAAATTTGTGGAATCTGTATGTGGCAGAGTGGAGTATATTATTGGAGGGAAGCAGTGTCCACGCATGTTTAAAAAATACCACCTTACCCCAACAAGAATGGCCAAGATTTTGAACTCAGACAATGACAGTTGCTGGCGGGGTTGTGGAGAAAAAGGAACCCTACTACACTGCTGGTGGGAATGTAGACTAGTTCAGCCACTCTGGAAAGAAGTGGGGAGGTTTCTTAAAGAACTGAAAATAGACCTTCCCTACGATCCCGCCATACCACTTCTGGGCATCTATCCTGAACATCATGACCCAAGATATTATAAGGACACCTGCTCAGCTATGTTCATCTCTGCACTATTCATAATAGCCATGTGATGGAAACAATCCAGATGCCCTACTGCAGATGAATGGATACAGAAAATGTTGTATATATACACAATGGAATTCTACATAGCCAACAGACAAGATAAAATAATGGCATTCGCAGAGAAGTGGATGAATCTAGAGCGAATCATGTTGAGTGAGACAAGTCAAGACCTAAGGAACAAAAGGCGCATGGTATCCTTAATATGTGGCTATTAAATCCAAAGAGTACAAGAGCAAGGACTCAATAACTGCATACCCAAAGCTATGGACATGGTAATGGAAATATAAACTTAACTATATAGACATAAAAACCTATGACTATGTTTTATTTCATAAATTAATATGTTTCTATGACATACACACCCTTAGCCTAATTTTGATTAAGTTCTAAATACTAAGTCCCAGTGATGGTAAATAGAGATTCCCCCTTGAACACTTGATTGTTAAACTTGTCATTTAAAATATGATATAAAAATCAATGTTAATAAATTCTTTAATAAAAAAAAGTCTAGAAAAACAAATCAGAAAAAAATATAGTTTTTTTATCTGATAGATGTAACTAACCTCTCTATACATTACCCCAATAAAATACAATTTAAAAAAAGAAATCAAGGCAGCAATATGATGAGTGATTGTTTTTCTTAATGTACTGTTATCTCTCATCTCTTTTGCTGTCCCTTGGTTATCTCATATTGTTACAGTATTTTACCTTGTTATCTGATATATTGGATATATGTTTATTTGATTATTTGAAATAGGATAGGGAAGGGAGGAAAACAAGATGAGGGGTTGGGGGGAGGGAAATGAGGACCAAGACATGAGTGTTGTGCCTAGAGGAGGGGTCCCCCAGAGAAGACCACCGAGATCAAGGCGTCCAAAATGCAACAGCAAGGGTTTATTGCGGGACACAAGCCAGGCAGGGAAGTCTTTCTCAGGCACTCAGCAGAGAGGCTGGGAGGAGTTGATGGTCAGGTTTTACACAGTCTATTTAAAGGCAAAAGTCACAAACAGTTGCTAGGCAAGTTGGGGAGGGGAGCATTCTACAGTTGTGAAACCACAAACAACTGTTAATTATGGTCCAGAAGTCCTTTTCAGATAAGGTGACTTATTAACTCTTCTTTCCTGTTTATGCATCCTCTGGGTTCAAAACTCCCATCTTTGAGTCAAACTGAGTTTCTATTCCACCTACTGGAAAGGGAATAATTTTGAGTCTGGGGGTAATTATTTTCGTCCCTACAATGAGACAGGGTATCAATGTTTGTGAGTTAATGCACCTTCTATCTGGCGAATATAATGTAACCCTTCTATTAATTACAATAAAAATATATGGAAAAAAAAGGAATCAAGGCAGCAATCTGCTTTGGTAAATGGCAAGTCCTATGTGTAACTATTTAAAGATAATGAACATGTATCTTAAAAAGAGTCATTGAACCTCTAACCTCTCCTCTTTTGCAGAAGCAGAACTTCATTTTTTGTTTGTTTGCGTTTATGTATCAATCTCCACTGAAAGCCAGGTTATTTTAACATTCGGAGTTATTTGCATCCATGATCTGAAATGAGGTTTGCTTTGGAAGGCCTGCAAATCACCTTCAGATACTCCCTTTCTGAGAAAGTGCAGGGTTACACAAACAAAAGAAGCAGCACTCAGTTCCCATGTGACTGCAGACTCTCTAAAGACTCAAAGGTATTTTAATAAGATAAGAACAAAAAGTGAAGAAAGTGACTTAGCACACCGAGAGGGAAATGGAACCAAATATTTGAAACCAAGTCTCTTCTATCCTCTAAAGAACACAAGTACATATAGTGAAGATCGCGGTCTCTTCAATAAGGAAAATGGAAACATCCTAGCATTCCTTTCAGTATATCATATTTAATTTATTGAAATATCATCAACATACATCAAAATAGCTACATGCATATAAAAGTTACCATTTAGTGTAGAGATTTTTTTGGCCGCTCATGGTGCTTGAATTCTAAGCATAGACCCTGTCCCTGACCCTGTTCTTTCTTTTTCGCAAGGCTAGCACTTGAACCACAATGCCACTTCTGGCTTTTTCTGTTTATGTGGTACTGAAGAATTGAGCCCAAGGCTTCATGTCTGCAAGGCAAACACTCTACCACTGAGCCATATTCCCAGCCCCAGGGATCATTTTTAATAAACATCAGGTTACAAATTCCCTTGCTATATCTTTGTGGCACAGCCTCCTTCTCTCTATGATATTTTGGAAAAATATTAATATAGAGCTGTTTTCTTAATTAGCATTTTAACACCTGTTGTTTTGTATTGTTGTGTTGTTCAAATTGTATTATTGTTATAAAAACAGTTTGTGCAACTAACAAGGTTAATTTAAATTTTTCATAGCATTCTGATAACTAATTCATAAATAGTTATCTCTCAAGATCTCAATTCATTTTGTTTGCTCATGGATAGAACACACATACATGCTAAGCAAGTAGTCTACTGAGGTATATGCCCAGTCTAGTTATTGTTTTCTAGTCTAGTTAATTTTAAATGCAGAGTTTGCAGGTTTTTAATAGTCTGGCATATGTGTGGGAAAATATTGGTCTGATATTTAACCTAAACAATGAGAAAAAGATTATTGATTGGTAAAGACAGAGAGTTGAAGTAAAGCAGAATACTCAGGGTTTATGTGTGTATGTATATGTATCTGTGTGCATGAATACACACACACACACACACACACACACACATGATTCTGTGTTGCTAAGGATTAAACACAGGGTCATAAATGTCTTAGATAAGCACTCTACCACTCATCTAAAACTCAACTCACCAATCCTGCATTTTTATATAATTCAAGGACTATCCTTCAAAGAAAAAAAAGCATGTTTGTTTCATATATTTGCTTGATATTCTCACTATTCTCTTATTTTAATTTATCTTTATATTCTTGCTTCCTATTCGCTATTTCCTATATGGTTTAAGAGGTGAGGTCAAGTCCAAATCTGTCACTTCAAGACATATCTCAATCAATTTTAATGAGCTGAAATGGAATGCAAATAAACCAAAAGTAAACAAAATACCACACAGTCACCAGGAAATGACACAGCAGGAAACAACTAGAGACCAAGAGGCAAGATTACATGAGTGACTTCACTTGTAAAGAAGGAATGTGAGCAAGAGCCCCAAATTCAGTTCAATTACTGGTAATGGGCAGCTAAATGACAAGGACAAGTCAATGGGATGAGGTAGAGAGGGAAAGAGAATCAAAAACAGTGAGAGTAGATGGGAACAGTCAAGAAAGCTCATCACTTGTGATTTGTCAATCCTTCCCTGGACTGAAGGAGTCAATGAACAATGAGCTTTGTGGAAGGTTGTATAACCCACAAATGACAGGGAGCAGGAGAAGGAAGAACAAGTTCTGACTACGAATTATAAACTTTCTAGATTGGGAAGTGATTCTAAGGATAGCTGGGTCAGTTTTATTACACATATAAGAGAGATAATGAAAGTTGGGTGCTTCTAAAGAACGGGATGTCAGTGAAGGAAGAAGCGATACTGTTCCACAAGAAATGTACTCATGTACATCACCTTTACAATAAAAAAGAAAGGGGGTCTATAGGAAATACTGGAAAGTAAAGGAGTAAGACCTGCAATATGCCCCGGTCAGTCCAAGATTAAACCAGACCCTAAAAGGGGATGGGAAAGAGCACTGAGGAAAAGGGTAGTCCCAATCCCAACACAAACCTTTCAGAACCTAGAAGACAGTCAGTTCAACATGCAACATACCACAAACGCTCACTTACAATGTCCCAGTGTCTCCACAGACATTCATATGACCAACAGGTACACCCTCTCCAGCACTTTTCTGTAACTATGAAGTCTGTCCAAATTTCAATGTAGGCCACAAAACCAAACAGGGAGAATGAGAGAAAAAAAGAGATGGAAAAAAGATAAAAGACAAAGACAAAACTCAGGTGCTAAAGTCATATAAGCTCTGGTTGGCTCGCTTAGTCACCTAGTTATAAAATGAAACAGTATTTACAGTATTTACAATGCAGAACTTAAATAGAGGGAGGTGGGACTATTGATCTGTTTGCGCCATCTAGTGTTCCAACTTGAAATGACATAATTTTTTGCTGTCACAGCCAGAAGGATTTGCAGTTGACCTGATTCATTACAAACTGAGAAACAGAAATAATGAGACAAAGGACAAAGGATGAACTAATGCATCAGTGACACTCACAAGTCACAGTGTTGGAAATGTTCTTTACAACATGTGGGGTGGGTTGGAGGCAAAGGAAAGTGGGAGAATACAAGGAGGGTAACAGTGTTCAAAAGAACTGTACTCATTAACTTAACCCCTCTGTACATCACTTTTACAATAAAAAGATAAAATAATGACCTTAAACAAAAAAAAACCTGAATAAGATACAGGTTCATATCTGTGAAAAGTATTTCAAAGTGACTCATTATGCATTCCGGGCACTGAATCAATGTCCTCCATGTTCAAACTGACATCTTGAAATTTAGGACATGGCAGCAATTGTCTGACTATGACTGGGACATAATTACAGTTACCTGTGAGAATAAACATGACCTACGATGTGGTTCCTACAAGTCAATTTCAAAAGGAGACTCTGTGATAATATATGTATCAACGCCCATCCAAGTGCTAACCAAGCCTAACCCTGCTTAGCTTCTGAGATCAGACAAGATTAGGCGTGTTCAGGGTGGTATGGCCGTAGTATGTATCAACTGTTCACAAGCAAGTGTAACTTTTAGAAGAAGGAAGGAAGGAAGGAAGGAAGGAAGGAAGGAATAAAAGAAGGAAGGAAGGAAGGAAAGAAGGAAAGAAGGAAGGAAGGAAGAAGGAAGGAGGGAAGGGGCAAAACTATAAAGTAAATTTCTACCTCTTATGTCTATTATTTTTATTTCTGGCGGTATTGGGGTATGAACTAGAGACTTTAGCTTGCAAGGTGGTGACTTTAATGCCCCAGCCATGCTTCCAGTACTTCTTTGTCACTGACTACTTCCTGCCCAGATGCATGTTTGGACCATAATTCTCCTCCTGTTTTTCATTTCCCTCTCTAAGGGGAATTATAGGCATCTGCCACCACATGCAGATGCTTCCACTGTGATGGGGTTTCAATGTTTTATCTGTCTTCGTTAGTCTGAATCTTTAATTCTCCGATTGTCAGCCTCCAATCCAGCATAGGATAAGAGGCTTGTACCATTGAGTCCAAATAAGGGTTAAGAAGAGGTCCAAATAATTGGGGGGGGGAGGGCTGTGCTTTCCTTGAACCATAATCCTCCCCCTATTAACTTCACAAGTATTAAAAATTATAGATTTGGACTCATGTATCCAGCTTGATTTGCTACCTTGATGATTACAGAAATCTGTTTTTTTCTGTTTTATTTCCTTTTTCTATAACAAATGATTTTGAAATCACTTCCAATTTTAAATCTAAAAGACAAACCCTCTGCTTAACCTGTTTCCTATGATTTTCACTATAATAGTACTCCACCACAATATCCAGAAATGTGTGGTAATAAGTATATTATAGCTGAAATGAGCATTTAAAACCAGGGACACATTCAGTCTAAAAGGCAAAGGATATTTAACTTTATGCAGCATTTCCAAGTGCCAAGATGCCAGGATGCTTCTCATAAGAGAAGCAGGCACCACCAAATGACAGTCCTGTCTGTAGAGACTTTGGCTTTACGAAGCCACTAAGCTGCATGACATTTGCAGCCTTAGCCTAAAAGGGAGGCATGCCAACTTCTCTTTTCAGTAATCAAGACAATTGCTTTATCCTTATGGACTAAACCAGTACCAAGAATCTTGTCTTTGCAGGTAATCCATGACAAAAGCTTTTGAAAATATATAACAAAATTTAGAGAAACTATTCTAATCACTTGATTTTCCCACATGTATGCTTTAAATTATCCCACGATGATTTACTCTTCTGCTAAGAAGAGTTCTTTCTGGGAACCAAACCATTCCACGATGTTTTCAGAAATCACACTTTGAATTTAGAACAACTCAATAGTTATGAAGGAATGTTGGCCAAAAGTAGCATACTATCCTAAAATAGTATGGTTTATCCAATGTATATAAATCATTCAGGTATTTTTTACTAAAGTTGAGCTTGAGGTCAAAACTCTTATGTACAGAAATATTAAAATATTTCATTTACTTCTTTTAGAATGTTACAGCTATTTTTAAGTCAGTAGTAGATTCAAATCAGCACCAATAAAATAAATAAACCCTGATTATTATTACATGGTTATTTCACAAACAAAACCCTCTACTAAATAGACATCTACTGTTACCCTTGGAAATTGCATTGCATTGTTGCTATTCTGATGCAAATCTTTTTGCCTGCTCACACGCTGTTCTACACACCTGAGTGGCTCCTGTGAGGTGTTTGATACTCAGAGGATGCTGCCCAATTTAATTACGATTCAGTTCATCTGTGCAGCAATAATTATAGCTTTTTTTCTTAGTTCATTCAAATATTTGGTGTAATTATCTCTAGTTTTCCCCACAGTTCTGCAAATTGAGTATGTAGTGTCTTCCAGTAACAAAGGAGAAAATTCATAGTCAGAAAGTTTAGATTATTTGTCAAAAAGGAATCAAGAAGTAAACTGAGTCATGAGTCTCTTTGAATCTCTGAGCTGAAGGAGTCAGTCAACTGAGTTTGTTTAGCACCATAGTTTCTGAGGCTATTTCTGTTGCATTGCCTGCCTTTCTCAATGGTTACAAGTCATACCTTAGAACTGCCATATTAGAATGTTTTCAACTTGTATCACTGAGATATTGAAACATTTCAACAATACAACTGAAAAAAGCAAGATATGACATTCTTACAAAGAGATTGGCAATACATTTTTAAGTGTATGTCAACAATCCATATATTCTGAAGCTATTTCTTAAAACTTCTGCTTCTGTTATGACCTGCATTATATTGTCACCACTTCCTGGTATCAGACCTACCTATTGGGAGATGAGTCAAATAGCTTCCAACAGCTTTTCTGAGATCTCAGCATCCTCAGTAGCTAGGATCATAGGAGTGACACACCAGCACCCAGCATTTGCTTAACTTTTAAACCGTGTTTTTGTTTTTGTGGTCGGTAGGTTGTAGGGCTTGAACTCTGGGTCTGGGAGATGTCTCTGAGCTCTGCAGCTCACGGCTACAGCTCTGCCACGTTGAGCCACAGGGCCACTTCCCGTTTTCTGGAGGTTAATTGAAGATAAGAGTCTTACGGACTTTTGGGCCCAGACTGGCTTTGCGCTGCCATCCTCAGATCTCAGCCTCCTGAGTGGTTAGGATTACAGGCGTGAGCCACCAGCACCCTGCCATTTTTTTTGTTTTGTTTTCTTACTGTAATAAAATGTGCAGAACATAAATAAGACTTGCTATTTTCTGTGTGCAGTTCAATGGTTGTATAACCACCCTCACTCTCTACAAGCGAAGTTGTTTCAGTATCCATATGGGAGATCTTTTCCTGTTACACAATAACTTCCTGTCACATTCTGCTTCCCAGTGTCTGGTAGCCACTCGCTACCCTCTGTCTGTGAGACTGTATTGTACGCAATGATGTTATGTTTTCGAGGTTTCACTATGATGCAATGAACAGGAGAGTTTAATTTCCTATTGTAAGATTAATATTCCATTTGATAACGCCACATTTTGTTCAGCCACTCAGCTATGCAATGGATGTTTCTTTGCACCTTTTGACTACTGTTTGCAAGGCTTCAACAGGCAATAATGTGTGTTTGTTTGAGTAGACCTAGCTATACCTCGAAGTAGACTCTTAGGATCGCATAGTCATTCCATGGTTAACTATTTGAGACCCAGCATACTGTTTTCTACAATGGCTGTTGCTTATTACAACTTTTTCAGCAATGTTTAATGTTTCTTCACATTCTCATTAACATTTATTTTCTGCTTTTGTTGTGTTTTTTTTTTAATATTAGCCATGCTAAGGTGTGAGAAACGGTATCTAATTTTCTCAATTATTTATTTCCTCAATTATTAGTGATGTTGGACTTTTTTGCATATAATTAATAGTCATTCATTAACTTTTTAGAAAATAAAGTTGTATCAATTAGAATCTTTGCATCATTTTTATTTTTTTGATATTTTTTATTGTAATTAACAAAAGGGTTACATGATATTTGCCAGATAGAAGGTGCATTAATTCACATACATTGATACCCTTTCACATGTCGTGGTCCCCATTACTCTCCCCCCACCCCCCTATCTTGTTTTCCCCCCTTCCCTATCCAATTTCAAATAACCAAATACAAATATATCCAATATATCAGATAACAAAGTGAGATACTGTTACAATATGAGATAACCAAGGGACCGCAAAAGAGATGAGAGATAACATAGTACATTAAGGACAACAATCATTCATTATATGGCTTTTGTTTCAGTATCCTGGAGATCATTTCAATTAGCGTCATACTGTATGGCCTTATGTATCAAGGTTTTGCTCTATTGCAAATCTCTGCTAGGATAGCCCAAGGTTTGTACTGATTATGACAAATGAGAGAAACCATTGAGCCTTAGTTCCTTTGAGTATGGCTTACTTCACTTAATATGATTTTTTCTAAGTCTTTCCATTTCCTAACAAATGGAGCAACGTCGTTCTTTCTGACAGCAGCATAGAATTCCATTGTGTACAAATACCACATCTTGTTGATCCATTCATCAACTGAGGGACATCTAGGTTGGTTCCATATCTTTGCTATGGTAAATAGCTTTGCATAATTTTTAATTGAATTGTTTAAGATTTATTATTGAAAGGTCATGCTTTATTCTTCTTATTAATCTTGTACTACTGGATATTAATCTGAATATTAATCAGACATTTTTATACAAGATTAATATCCCATTTTTGCTTTGCCTTTATATCTCTTGATAGTACCGTTTGATGCACTAAATCTTTAGTTTGACTAAAATCTAGTCTAAGTTTCTTCTTTTGTCACTTGTGCTTGTGGTATCTTATCTAAGAAATAATTGTCAAATCCCATGCCAGAAAAGTTTTCTTCTATGTTTTCTTGTTTATTTTTATAGTTTGAGCATTTATGTTGAGGAATCAGAGCTATTTATTTTTTGCATATGGGTATGTTAAATGCCTACATTCTTTTTTGTGTGTGGGGGGAGAGTCATGGGGCTTACACTTTGGGCCTGGGCACTGTCCCTGAGTTCTTCAGCTCAAGACAACCACCCTACCCCTGGAGCCACAGCCCTGCTTCCCATTTTCTAGTGATTAAGTGAAGATAAGAGTCTCATGGCCTTTTGTGCCTGGGCTGACTTTGAACCTTGATCCTCAGATCTCAGCCTGCTGAGTAGCTAGGATTACAGGCTTGAGTCACCACACCCAGCTAAATGTCTACACTCTTTTGGAGATGAATAATATTTTGTTTTCAGTAGTATCTGCAGAAAAATTGTCTTTTTTCTATTGAATGATCTTGTCGCCATTGTTATAAAATTTACTGTACATATACAGTAGTGTTTATTTGAAGGACTTCTTGTTTATTTTATGGGTCTATAAATAAGGTGATATGTCAGTAACATTGCTTGGATGGGTGTGTCTTATGGGAAATTTTGAAATCAAGAAATGTTAATTTTCCAACTTTGATCATTTAAATTTGGCTATTGTGATATTTTAAAATTATATAAATGTTTTGAAATGGGCTTTGCTATTTCTATTTGGTGCTTCAAAAAATACCTTTGGAATTCTGACAGAGATGGTATTGAATCTGTCAATCATTTTGATCACCTGGACAATAATAACTCTTTCAGTCTAGGGTCAGAATGACTTTCCATTTGACTTCCTTAATATCTTTTAGCAATATTTTCTAGTTTGAGCATATAAATATTTCACTTCTCGGTTAAATTTTTTCCTATATATGTTATTCCTTTTGATGATATTACAAATGAAATTGTTTGAATTGTCTTTGTTGTAGATGGTTTACTATTAGCATACATAAACACAAATGGTTTTGTGACCCAATTTTCTATCTTCCAAATGGTTGATGGTTTTAGTCTAATAGGTTTTTATGGCATTATATGTCATACCACATGTAAACATTAATTATTTTTCTTCTTTCTTCTCAATTTGTAGACATATCATTTGTTTTTTTAACCAGCATAACTGGTTGGCATTCTTGTCACATTCCTGACTTTACATAAAGCTTCTTGCCTTTCATCACTGTATATGATATAACTGTGGGTTTTTTTCATAACATTGTTATGTTGAAGAAATTCCCTGTATTTTTAGCTCAGAGAAGTAATACAATTTTGCTTTAATATTTCAGGGTGATTTTTCTCTTACCAGGCCAAATTCCTTGCTAGAGGTCAGCCAGTTCTCCTTCTGGAGTAACTTAGTATGTCTATACTTCAGTCAGTTCCATTATCTCATGTCTGCACCCTGGCCCCAATATATTTTCTCTAATTGCCTCAGAGACGCCAGCAGCCAATCAAGCACATCTGCTTTGCCTCAGTGTCTGAGGAAACTTTCAAATTAGTCTATCTACAGCTTGAAGTACCTAGCTACCTTGCCCAGGTCTTATTTGACTTTTGCTTGAAGCCATTAGGACAGCAGCTTAAAACAGAAGTCCAGATTACAGGCAAATTTCTACTTTATCATGTCCATTTTCTAATCTGTTTTTCAGCAAGTTCTCACTCATTGTGCTTGCTAATGATTAAGCACTTTGATTAAGTTTATTCATAATCATATACTCTTTTTAGTGCTCTATTGTACTCATAAACAACAAGAAGTGACAGTAATTTAAATGTCCATCAGGAAGGAATAGATAAGAATAAATATAGTGCCTACAGGCAATAGATACTATTCAGTCTTACAAAATAAAGAAGTTCAACCACTTACAGCAACAAGAGTACTTTAGTGAGCAAACTAAAGGATTAATGCTACACAATGCCATGTATATGATTAAACTAGGGTAATCAGTGGGAGCTCATAATGGATTAAAAGAGTAGGAAAAGCGGGATTAAACAGGGAGGTATTCATTTCAGTCTGCAAAGTACAGTTTATATAAGATATGTAAGTCCTATAAACCTACTATTCCATAGGATGGTAGTTAATAATACTGTGTTGCAAATTTTAAAATGATTTAAGAATATCAGTCTTTTGTTAAATGTTCTTATTGTAGAATATAATAATATACAAAGAGGGTGAAGGAAACTTTTAGGGAAATGCATAGGTTTATTGCTAGACTATAATGATAGTTTCATAGGTATATGTTTGTTTTCAAATGTATCAAATTGTAGCCAGTAGATATTATATAGTAAAATATGTAATATTTTCATGTATATCAATCCTATTTAAGTAAAATGGCTTAAGAATAAAAATAAAACTGCATACCTTATTACAGGAAAGAAAATATATCATTCATTTATTCTCTGTAAAAATTCATTTTTAAAAGTAGAATAAATATAAGTAAAAGTTTAGGCACAATCACAGGATCTTTCTGAGGCACAGTGTTTGCTCTTTTGTAGGGGAAATGTGTGTTTAAGTCAGTTCAGTGGTCACCAGTGAGAGTAGAAGAGGGAACATATCATTATTTCTTCTCCTTTTGAAGTTCTTGTTTTTCTTTTTTCTTCATCTGATTCACATTAGGTAATTTGAGCTAAAAGGTCAATGAGCAGTCATGGACGTGACATTAGTAGAGAAAACTTTACTTTATAGAAGGGTTCAGAAGTAAAAAGAAACACCTCCTAAAATTTCAGACAATGCAGAGGCAGGACAGAGTCCTTTCCAAACGATGACTGATGACTGTGAAGGGAGAACAATGAGGACCATTCACAATGGCCATGTAGTATTTAATGCTGGGAGGGAGGGAAATGTAACCATGTAAATTTAGAATAGGGCAATCACATGAATTTCCTATGCAAAGTTTTCATGATGAGAAATCATCCTGTGATTTTGGCTTCCTGTTAACATGGAGGTTGCTGGGTCCCTCCATTCACAAAAGTTTGACTTCTCTGATCTTTAACAGCTATTTTGAATTAAATCTAGGCATGATATTGACACTTAAATATTGAAGAAGTTTCTCAGAGTCAAACTGGAAATTCATCATGAAATCTAGTTTCCATGCTCTTCAAAAATTTGTTATTTGCCCAGCGCCAAGTTAAGCCAAATGTAATGATTGTGCAATATGAATCTGACGTTGCATGTAGATTCATTGAGAGAAAGTGTGTTGTGGGGTCTTCTATTTCAGCCCTCTATGTCTATGATCATAAGCAACCGTGCTTAAATCTCCAAGTCTCTTTTAGAACTATGGAAGATTGCAAATGCCATCCCTAGAGAGCTGTGGCTCAAGTGGTAGAGGAGAAGGGACAACACCTAAGCTCAGAGTTCAAGCCCCAGGACCAGCACAGAATAAATATATAAGTAAATAGATAGATCAATAAATAAATAATGCTTAAATTCTGCCTTGCTTGCTTACAGCACTGCAAAGAAGTTAAAACAAAATACGCAATGGGAAGTGCTTCTGCTTAATTAGGATGAAGATAATTTTTTGTCTTTACAACTGTAAGAATATACAAATTTGACAGCTGTGCAAGGGCCTGCGAGTGGGATTTTCTCAGACTTAAGCACTTCTAACCCCGCCCACACTCCCACAGAGAGTTAGTTCCTGCTCTTTCAACTTTCTCCTCTACCGCCCCAGGCAGGTTTCCAATGCAATCCGGATTTTATCAAAAAGGAGGAGACATTTTAAAGAAGCGATTTGAACCAGCTCACTGAAGTTGTCCTTCATTTTTTGTATTTTTTTTCTTCCATCACCCTCCTTAAAAGTGAGTCCAAAAGCCCTTATCTCCCCTTTCCTTTTTATAAAGTTTCACTTTCAATTTCAGGAAACTTGCTAGTGATTCACTTCCGCAATGAAAATCTGCCTGGATTTGGACTAATGAAAAAAAGAGAACTGACTGCAGTCACTGGAGTAAGGGGTGAAGGTATGAGTTTTTAAATTATAATTGGTCGCAGGATGGATCTTCCTAAGCAAAGTCAGAATGTATTTGGATTTTAGCGTTCTTTTTGCAGTCTTTCTTTAGCTGGTGTTTACACTGTGCCTGAATCATTCCTGAAGACATGGCAGAGAATACAGGTGTGTGGGGGGGATGGGGGCCCTGGGAAAAGAATTATTTTTAATTTCTTGAAAATTGTATTCAATTTATAACGGATTTATTGGGATGTGATCCCACTGTGCATCCAGGAGCATCGGGGTATTGTTAGACCTGTGCTAGTTTGTTATTTGTTTTTGTCAATCTTTTGCTGTGCCTCATCTACACATAATGATACGTGCAATTTTAATACTGAATTAAATAACAGTTGAATTAAATAGTAGTTCAAAAATAATAGTTGAATAAATACTAGCTTAATTAAATTATTGAGTTTATTGAATAATGCAGTTTAATTAAATGATTAAATAATAATGCTATTGGTCTAATCATTTAATTTAATTAAGAACAGTTTAATAATAGCTTAGTTAAACTATTTTGTTTTATTTATAGCACTATAGTAATGTTTTCATGGTGTGGTGTAGCTGTCCATCCATCCATCATCTATTCATCCATCAAACCAATCACTCCTACTGGCTGTTGAACAGTAAGTATTATCAAGATGCTAGATGATATTGATGTTGTAGAAATGTAGCTTCCTACGGTGAAACAGGGGGAAGCAGAAACTATAAGAAAGGCGTAGGACAAATAGCTAATGAAATGGGTCACAATTTTGAGGAACTGGTTTGTGTTAAAGGAGGAATGTTGGTGTTACCTTCCTTACTTTGGGGTCACTGAGAAGTGGCCCTGAACACTGCACTGTCCTTGGCTGCACTCGTGTTTACTGGTTCATTTTCATGTGCCAAGCTGTGTGAGGCTTCTCAAGAGCACCTATTAAAACAATAATTCTAAGTCTTTCTATATGAATTTTACATATCTTTCTTTCTGATGGAATAGTAGATTACATTGTGTGTATGTATATATTTAAATGTATATATATGGTATATATATAGAGAGAAAGACAGCATTACCATAAAATGTTCTCAAAATAAAAAATAATAAAAGGTAGTGGGTATTGCAGTCACTCTGATCTTATTGTTATTTATCATATATATGCATCAAAATATCATAAGCTACTCTGAAAATATGTGCAGTTATTGTGTCAATAAAAATAATTTTTAAAAGAGGGCCGGGAGTTTGGCCTAGTTGTGGACTGCTTGCCTAGCATGCATGAAAACCTGGGTTTGATTCCTCGGTACCACATACATAGAAAAAGCAAGAAGTGGTGTGAGGCTCAAGTGGTAGCGCTTTAGCCTTTAGAAAGTCCAAGGACAGGGCTCAGACCCTGAGCTCAAGCCCAGAACTGGCAAAAAAAATAATAATATAAAAAGAGATTTTTCTCTGAAGTTGACTGCTTTACAAGTAGAATCTGGGGCATAGTTTTAACGGTTATATGTGTAACAATAGATTAAAATAACAAAATTAAAAGAGATTAGGGAAATCATGATATGATATCATGATCATGTTTTGTAGAGTGTTAAGAAAAGGCTCAATGTCAGTAAGGAAATAGAAGAGTAATAATGTTACTTAAACTTAGAGAGGTAATGGTAAGAATTGAAAATAGAAACTATCAAAGCCATATGGTGGTGGTTCATGCCTGTAATCCTAGCTACTCAGCAGGCGAAATCTGAGGACTGCTGTTCCAAGCTACACTGGGCATAAAAGTCTGTGAGACTCTTATCTCCAATTAACTACCAGAAAAAGATGTGGCTCTGTGGCTCAAAGTGGCAGAGTGCTATCCTTGAGCTGAAGAGCTCAGGAACAGTGCACAGGCCCAGAGTTCAATCCCCAGGACAGACAAGAACAGAAATGAAGGAAGGAAGGAAGGAAGGAAGGAAGGAAGGAAGGAGAGAGAGAGAAAGAAAGGCAACTGTCAAGAAAGTTAACCTTAGAACATTACAGATGAGAAAGAAGTAAAACATTGGAAAGGGTTGACCTTTCTGTGCTATTTGGACTATACACACTTAATGAATAATTTGTACAATATAGATGTGAAGATAATGATAAAAGAATTATACAGAATCAGTTACGTATCTGATTCAAAATATACCAGTGCCCATGACAGCACATGCTACTTTTGTATATATACAGGGAATCGCCATGAGACATTTGCCTGCTCATGTCTATTCCTTCCTTGGATTGATGCCCCTTTGGATTCTGGGAATATCATCCATCAACCAATGCACTGTGAGACAAGAAATAGCTGACTGCAGTCATCTGAAGTTGACTCACATACCTGATGACCTTCCAACCAACATCACCGTGTTGAATCTTACCCACAACCAACTCCGACAGCTGCCACCTGCCAATTTTACAAGATATAGTCAACTTACTATCTTGGATGGAGGTTTCAACAGTATTTCAAAACTGGAACCAGAACTGTGCCAAAATCTCCCCATGTTGGAAGTTTTGAACCTACAGCACAATGAGTTATCCCAACTTTCAGATAAAACCTTCATGTTTTGCCTAAATTTGATTGAGCTCCATCTGATGTCTAACTCAATCAGAATAATTCAAAACAATCCCTTTAAAAACCAGAAGGTAAGATGGAAATATTCATTGCTTCCATCCAAGAAATGCAAAATATATGATTGAATAATGTTTCCAACTCATTTATTTTGTTAAGAGAAATAATGTGACTCTTGTAAATAATGTGACTAAGTCCTGCCTGGCACTGGTGGCTTGCACCTGTAATCCCAGCTACTCAGGATGCTGAGATAGGAGAATCACTATTCAAAGCCAGCCCAGGAACAAAAGTCCAGGAGACACTTATCCCTAATCAACCACCAGAAAACCAGAAGTGGCACTGTGGCTCTAGTGGTAGAGCTTTAGGCTTGAGCTGAAAAACTCAGTGACAGTGCCCAGGCCCAAAGTTCAAGTCCTATGACTGAGAAAAAAAATAGCCTTTGCAATAGGATAATTCTAATCACAAGCAAGTTTAGTTATTTCTCCTACTATAAGAGGTAATGTTTTGCTGTTGAGCTATTTTTAAGCTTAGTACACGTTTGCACAAACTGCTTGGGATGACAAAACTAACCTCAATATTATTATTATTTACTTTCAGAATCTAATTAAATTAGATCTATCTCATACTGGCTTATCATCTACAAAATTAGGAACTCAGCCCCAACTGGAAAGTCTCCAAGAACTTCTCTTAGCAAAGAATAAAATTCATACACTAACAAATGAGGAACTTGACTTCCTTAGTAACTCCTCTTTACAAAAATTAGACTTGTCATCAAATCAAATTAAAGAGGTAAGCAATAAAAAATATCTCTATTCTATGTTTGTCTATAGTCCGTAACTGTGTCTCTCTGCTAAGAATCTAAGGTAAGAATTCCTCCAGATTAAGCTTGTGACCTTTACTGTGTCTTTCAGAAATTCTTCAGCATTTTGCTTGGTCTCTTAGGGCCATTACCAACACGGAGTTCTGAGGTCAAACAGGACTGTGTTAGAATCCCTGTGCTATCAAAAAAAAACCTTCCTTGGCCCTAGGAAACTTGCTAGTCTTAGTTGCATTACTTATTAAGTGGAAATAGTATCCAGATCTTGTGGAATCACTTTAAGAATTAAAATTTGGTTAAGAAATAGGCTTTAGAGTTGAGTTAGCTGCCTCCCTGTGTGGGCTTTGTCTTTTCATAAGATTGTAATTAGGTATATATTTGATTTCTCTATGCTTCACCTTTCAGCTTTCAATTTGGCATAGTAATGATACTGCTTCATAGAAATAAAGAATTTGGTACAGTATCTGACAGAGGGGCCTTGCTCAGGAAATATGATGAACGAATGGGAAGAGAGTCTGGTCATATAATGCCTATTGCATTATATGTGGTTATTAACCTCTTTTTTTCCACCTTTCTAGTTCTCTCCCGGGTGTTTTCATGCCATTGGAAAATTATTCAGCCTTTTTTTGAACAATGTCCAACTGGGTCCCAATCTTACGGAGAAACTTTGTTTGGAATTATCAGACACAAGTATCCAGAATCTATTTCTGAGTAACACCCAGCTGTCTAGAACCAACAACATGACTTTTTTTGGACTAAACCAGACAAATCTCACTGTGCTTGATCTTTCCCACAATGGTTTAAATGTGATTGCTGATAATACTTTCATTTGGCTTCCCCATCTGAAATATTTATTCCTGGACTATAATAATATACAACATGTTTCTTCTTCCTCTTTTCATGGACTTTCTGACCTTAGATACTTGAATTTGAAACGATCTTTTGCCAGACTAACACATCCCCGGATTGATGACTTTTCCTTTCAGCAGCTGAAATGTTTGGATTCCCTTAACATGGATGATAACAACATTCCAGACACAAAACGCCATATGTTCACAGGACTGAAAAATCTTAAGAATTTAAGTCTATCCAACGCTTTCGCCGGTTTGCAGACTTTAACAAATGAAACATTTCTATCACTCACTGATTCTCCTTTACTCATACTCAACTTAACCAAAAACCAAATATCAAAAATAGAGCCTGGTGCTTTCACTTGGTTGAGCCATTTAAAGATACTTGACCTTGGCCTTAATCAAATTGAGCAAGAACTCACAGGCCAGGAATGGAGAGGTCTAGGAAATATTTTTGGAATCTATCTTTCCTATAACAAATACCTACAACTGACTAGTAATTCCTTTCGATTGGTTCCAAGCCTTGAACACCTCATGCTCCGAAGGGTGGCTCTTAAAAATGTGAATAGCTCCCCCTCGCCTTTCTGCCATCTTCATAACTTGACCATTCTGGATCTGAGCAACAACAACCTGGCTAACATAAATGAGGAAATGTTGGAGGGTCTAGGAAAGCTAGAAATTCTGGATTTGCAGCATAACAACTTAGCACGACTCTGGAAGAATACAAACCCTGGCGGTCCTGTTCATTTTCTAAAGGGTCTTTCTCATCTCCACATCGTTAATTTAGAGTCCAATGGCTTTGATGAAATCCCACCTGAGGCATTCAAGGGCTTATTTGAACTGAAGAGCATTCATTTAGGGCTGAATAATTTAAACATCCTCCCACCATCTGTCTTCGATGACCAGCTGACTCTAAAGTCACTGACCCTTCAGAAGAATCTCATCACATCAGTTGACAAGCGTGTTTTTGAGCCAGCTTTCAACAACTTGAGCCATTTGGATATGAGCTTTAATCCATTTGACTGCACATGTGAAAGCATTTCCTGGTTTGTCAGCTGGGTGAATAAGACCCACACGAACATCTCTGAGCTATACCGTCATTACCTCTGCAACACTCCACCACAGTATCGTGGGTTTCCCGTGATGCACTTTGATACATCACCGTGCAAAGACAGTGCTCCCTTTGAACTTCTCTTCATGATCAATGTGAGTGTGCTGCTGACTTTTATCTTCCTTGTGTTGCTCATCCATTTTGAAGGCTGGAGGATATCGTTTTATTGGAACGTTTCTGTGCATCGAGTTCTGGGTTTCAGAGAAGTAGATGAGCAGCCAGAGCAGTTTGAATATACAGCTTATATAATTCATGCCCATAAAGACAAAGATTGGGTGTGGGAACATTTCTCTCCAATGGAAGAAAAAGACCAATCTCTCAAGTTCTGTCTGGAAGAAAGAGACTTTGAGGCAGGTGTCCTTGGACTTGAAGCAATTGTTAAGAGCATCAAACGAAGCAGAAAAATTATTTTCATTATAACACAACATCTATTAAAAGATCCATTGTGCAAAAGGTAGGTGATTATTGTGAAGCTTTGTGTGCCATTGACCTTTCAAATATTACCTACAGTCACAATTTAAAGAATTTTTAAACAAAATTATTTTTATTTTTTTATTTTATTTATTTATTTTTTTGCCAGTCCTGGGCTTGAGCTCAGGGCCTGAGCACTGTCCTTGGACTTTCTCAAGGCTAGAGCTCTACCACTTGAGCCTCAGCACCACTTCCGGCTTTTTTCTATATATGTGGTACCGAGGAATGGAACCCGGGTCTTCATGCATGCTAGGCAAGCACTTTAACCACTAGGCCAAACTCCCGGCCCAAAATTATTTTTATTTTTAATTGATTGTAATTGCAAATTGATTTTAATGGCAGATTCAAGAACTTTCTACCAAGAATTTTAGATTCTTGCTCTTTTGACTGGTAATAATCAACCATTTAACTTTTACTGCTTCTTTTTCACTTAGATTCAAGGTGCACCATGCAGTTCAGCAAGCCATTGAACAAAACCTGGATTCCATTATATTGATTTTTCTTGAAGAAATTCCAGACTATAAATTGAACTATGCACTCTGTTTACGAAGAGGAATGTTTAAGTCTCACTGTATCTTGGACTGGCCAGTTCAGAAAGAAAGGCTACCTGCTTTTTACCATAAATTGCAAGTAGCACTTGGATCCCAAAATTCACCATATTAAATTTATTTAAAGGCTAGTTAGCAAAGGAGACGACGTCCCGCTTAAAAATGTGTAAACTGCCTGGTGCTCTGGCTCCCCCTGCGATCCTAGCTACTCAGGAGACTGAGATCTGAGGATTAAGGTTCAAAGCCAGCCCAGGCACAAAAGGACCTGAGACTCTTATCTCCAATTAGCCTCTGGAAAACAGGAAGTGGGGCTGTTGCTCAAGGATAGGGTGGTAGCCTTGAGCTGAAGAGCTCAGGGTCAAGGCCCAAGCCCAGGGGTAGGTCAGTAGCCTTGAGCTGAAGAGCTCAGGGACAGCGCCTAGGCTGAATTAAGTCCCATGACCCAGAGGAAAAAAAAAAATTGTGTAAACTTGAGTTTCAGGTTAGAGCAATGTAATGTGGTTACTCATATTTATGGGTGAAGGTATCTCTTTCCTGTGGAAATGTATCTCCCTAGTTCAGGCTTCTGGTTGACAGTGGACTTTCCCTCATGTAAGAAACCCTGCCTTGTGAATTCACAAGGCATCTCTGATGCTTGTCATGACCTTGAAAGTTTCCTCATTTTAAGAAAAGTTAGAGAAGTAATGCACCTTCTATCTGGTAAATATAACTAATCCCTCTAAACATTACAATTTTCTTAATGAGAAAAAAATGCACAGTGAATTAAAGTTGTCCATTGACAATGAAGAGTTGGTAGGCACTTGAAAGATGACGTGACCTTGAGAGCAGGATGTGGCTGTGTGCAAACTTTCAAGCCAGGACTTCTCCTCCTGTCCCTTCGTACTATAAAATGGTTCCTTGACTTGTTTTTAAGCTTCCTGGAAGACAGCAGATCTCACAGGAAGCGCCAATCTAGACGTTCATATTCACAGCTAATGATGCATTGCTATGTTTAATGTCACTCAGTTATTTCCTAGAGAAAACACTGGGAAATAAAGATCGTTTCTTGTCTTGAAGGAAAATCAGTTTCCCATGTTATTTTATTAATTCAACACATGCAAGTATTTGTCCTTTGTTGTTGCTACAGCAACATATTTTGTGAGACATACTCTGCAAAATGGGGGAAAAGCTGAAAAAGAAATAAATGTCACCTGCATACTTACGTGCATAAAAAAAAGAAAAGTTAGAGTTACATGTGATTTGTGATCTTCCATTTGGGATTCACATACAATAAAATAGAGATAATTGCTTTCATGGGCATAAGGTTATTTCAGTTGTAAAAAGGGAAAAAAATGTGGCTAACAGCAATCTGAGGAAGCACAATGGGGTACTGGGCCCCCAAAACTTAGAAAACACTGAAACATATGCAGAGAGACAAAGTAAGGAGAGCAAGGGTCGTGAGGATCTCCTGCATTTGGACCTAGAGGCTCCACAAGCAAGCAAACTCATCTGAGTCTACAGATGGAAGGCAACCATGGAAACATGTAAAAACAAAAAAAGGAAAGCATCTATATTGATGGTGCAATCAGAGATAAAACAGAGTTGAGAGACACCGGTTCCCTTATTCTTTTGAGTCAGGAAACTGCAGTTCAGGGAAAGTCCAGACATGGTGTCCGTATGGTCAGCCCAAGATTAAGTTGTGGAGGTCCCCATATAGCTGCCAGCTCAAGGAAAGAGGGAGGGGTGGCACCCCTGTCTCTTCACTCTCTCCACAGCTGTCTGTTTTCACCCTTCCATGGTAGCTCTCAGCTTTCTAAGTGCTGTCAAGGTGGCATTCAATCTTCTCAAATCTTTTCTAGGTTTCACAGCTCAGCTTCAGAGTTCCTATGAAAAGTATTTACAAAAAAACCTAATTGCACTTATATTTTATTGTTTGGATAAGGTATAGGGGGTTAACAGTTAATTTGTGTACTCCGGGGAAGAAGATTTCATAATGCACTTCGATTATTTAATGAAATAAAAACTTGCACTAAATACTTCTTTATGTTTTCCTATCCCTTGATTTCTAATACAGAAATATTGTAGAGAGCCTTTCTTCCTAAAAGTTATTCAGAAGGTCGACTTTGTGAAAACAAAGAATTTCCCTCCCCTGAGTCAGAAGACTCAAAAGAATCAAGTCACTTGGTTCTATTAGGATTGTTTTGACTCTTGATCTTGAAAATTATAAGAAACAGAAAAATCTCAAGTAGCTAGTGATGGGGAGCACAAGTTCACATGCAATTTTTTATACCAGAAAATAATACATTATCTAGAAAGACTACTTTTTAAAGTTTCATTTTGCAATGGCATTAAAAAACCTTAAAATTGAAATAAAAATGGTCAAGATGTTGGAAATGTGTAGTTTCTTTTGGAATAGTTATAATTCTGGTATTCAAATACAAGAAAGACAATGCTAAGTTTGTTTCTTCAACTTGTATTCATCTACAAAATCTAAAAAATAGTTGAGCTATCACGTTTTGGAATTTTTGAATACTTTACTATTCCCCAGGATTTAGTTGACATGACCCTGGAGTAATGTTCATTGTATTGTGCCTAGAAACTTGAAGCGGCCCCCCCCCCCCCCATAGCCAGAGACCAAGGATCAATGCAAATTGCAATGAGTTGTTTATTGACGAGCTCGAGCACGGGTCTCTGCGCAGTGATAGTCGAGTGCAGACCAGAGGCCCTGAGCACAAGATTACAGCACCTTTTATACATACTTTGGTAGGGGGAAGGCCCCAGTAAATGATAGCAATAAATCAATGCACCATGCGGGAAATTTATACTATAATTCCATTAAATGATTGGTGCAATACAAAGCAGGAAAGAGGGGTTGTGGCTAATCATTGGTCATTCTAGCTGGCTGTCATTTTAGGAGGATAGTTTTAGGCCAGATATGAGTTTAGGGGGATCTCCATGGTAACGGGCTTGTGATTGGTTGAAATCTGCCCTAGTTTGCTGTCCCTCACAAGTCCGACCTTGTAGGTACCAGATGGCTACTATCTCTAGCTCCCAGCTTGGAATGTGTATACTCCCTGCTAGAGTGTGGTTCAGTGTCTGGGACCCAAGGACAAATGGGTGGTCATAGATTAGCCACAAGGACAGCAGTTGCATTTCTCAGGGTATTAGCAAGCAGATATACAGAAGCAGAAAGGCAAGTTAAAGAAATACAAATACAAAAAAGTCAAATGAAAAAATACAATACAAAAAGACAAATGATGGTTAACATAGGTTTATGAAAATATATGTGTAGATATTTTCTATGCTCCTCAATTGTACATAAGCAGGCTCTGTAGCAGAGGGAAAACAGCCAATGTATGGCAAGCAAAGGATGATTCCTACATCAGAGAATCACATGACCCTTGGTGAACAGACCATTTCAAATAGCCAAGATCAACATGGCTGACACCAGTGACTGGGAGGTCCTTTGCTTACCTATAATGTCATCTTAATATCAGTAACCTTGCAGAATCAGCTGTTCCCACTGTGCATCTGATGCCTACATGCATTTGAAAATCTCATATAAGGCTGGAGAAAAAAAGAAGGAAGGAAACCCTGTTCCTTGAGCTTCCCCCTTCTCTCCCACTGTGGCTCATGAATAATCTTTTCCTTCATTAAACCTGATCTTAAAATATACTGTCCAAAGAACAGTAGACACAGTTTGCTCTGAGAATGCTCGCATTCACCGTATGAATGTTACCTTTTACTCTATAACAAGACTTTCTTCCACTTTTATTGTCTTCTCTGAAATGGTAGTAGAGACCTCTTCATTTCCTCCTCTGAGACGTTCCTCTTCCGATCACTGATAGTTTTGAAAGAGACTATGACCCACCATCAGTGTAACGGAGGGAAGGAAAAGTTTTTTCACTTCCACATTATTCACAACCTCTGCATCTAGACACCTGTGTGCTGAGCTTTAAATGAGATTGTTTCTGAGAGATCTTGCTCTATCTTTTGATACCATAAAATCAAACCATTACTTCTTGATAAGCTTTGTATGCTCTCTATTAATATTCTTAACTTCCATCAAAATATTATTACATGATTATTATAAATTAGCATATTGTTTGTAAAAAGTAGGAGATAAATTATTTTTATTTATTTTTCTTGTTTTGGTGTCCTGGGTGGTTGATGACATGGCAATAGAATTTAAATTGAGTTCAAACATATTATTTCTCAATGCTGTTTAATATTTAAGAGGCTTACACAAAGAAAGACTTACTTAAGTGAATACAAATGAGACTAATACAAGGTGAACTGTGACTTATACCTGACCTGCACAGGAAGTAGCATCTGTCCTTCTTAATTGATCTCAAGAGGAAGCCTTGTCTCCTGGGGTTCAAGAGTAGGGGACTGCAGGAAAAGATGTTTGTCTCACTTACTTTTTAATTTCCACGAGCAGCTGGACCTGTTTGACTACTCTCTGGTGGGGGGTGGGATTGTCACAGTCTGCCCACTCCAATGCCTTCCTGTTTTCCGTTTTACTAAACAAAACCCAACTGAATCAAAACTGATTTTTAAAATAAGCTTTAGTATTTAGGTCTTACAAAAAAGAAGTGACACGTTTTTAGATTGTAATAAGAAGTTCATTGACAAATGTGTTAGTGAGGAGCAGAATCTTCAGTGTCATTTAACGATATCTGGACATTCAAACATACCGACTCTTAGATCACTTGAACAGTGGGTTTAATTAGTCAGCAGTGATGAGCATCATATTGAGATACTTCAACCTGGGATTTCTGAAATCTATTAAGAAAACCATAAATGTACTACAAGTGGTAGGTCATTTGTTAAATATGCAAAAAAAAGTCCTCAGTTAATTTCCCAGTACTGTAAACACAAACTATAGAGGTAGAAAGTCGATGGGTGGTTGTCTGGGTGGAGAGACAGGAATGGGGAGTTGCTGCAATAAACACAAGGCATCTGTGTAGCAAGATGAAAGTGTTCTAAAATTAAGGTCAGGTAAAGACTGCAAGTAAGCTTATTGAACACTGTTGAATTGGGCACAGAAAACAAATACATTTATGGTTATGTAAATTATATTTTCACGCAGCTGTTAGAAATAGTGTTTGTCACAAGTGCTTAGCTCTATGCTAAATTCTATTGTAAGAAAGATATGGAATACAGGTATAGGAAACTGGATAAGGAATGTGGAGAGTATGAAAAGTTTTGTTCAGGGTGGCTCCAGAGGGCAGTCATAGCCTTCAAAGGCAGGTCAAGAGCCACTAAGGGAGGAGAAAGTAAACAGACTGAGCTGTAAATCAGAAAGGAGGGGAGAGCCATGAACTTGGCACTGGAAAATAGTATGGATGTCAAAGGGGATGGAGCCCAGGATTCCTGCCATGCAGGAAGTGTGGCAAAGGTCATTTAGATTTCCTGTATTTGTATTTGGAGTTGTGACTTCATGAGTTTCTTTTGGAAAAACAAAAAACAAAAACAACAACAAAAAAATCCTTTTAATGAATTTCCTTTGTGGTAGATATACCTTAGATGTACATAGAGTTCAACTGTTTTTTTTTTTCTTTTGCCAGTCCTGTGGCTTGAGCTCAGGGCCTGAGAGTTGTCCTTGGGCTTTCTCAAGGCTAGCACTCTACCACTTGAGCCACAGCACCACTTCTGGCTTTTTCTACGTATGTGGAGTGCTGAGGAATCGGACCCTGGTCTTCGTGCATGCTAGGCAAGCACTCTTACCACTAGGCCAAACTCCCAGCCCCGAGTTCAACTGCTTTTATGGAAGAATATAGCTTATAAATTTTCAGTCTACACAAACGAAGCTGCTACTTTCTCTCCCAGAACAGAATAGGCTTTGTAGCACTTCTACACGATGGTGTATAGACATAATAACATGCAGTATAAATCCAACAGAGGCCCCATAGAATTATGCCATTTAGTGGGCTGGGAAGGCCCATGATCACATATTCACTTAACATAAACAAGGGGCTGAGTTTGATCTCCAGTAGCACTAAAATGAAAGAAGCTTTCACCTAGAAGTGTTATAGCCATCTTAGTTTGTAGAAATACTCTAAAAGCTCACATGGCCACACGATTGTATAACCACATATTTCTCAGAACCTATTCTTGTCTTTCTATATCAAGTAGTTACATTATCTGTGTTAGAATGACAATGTGTGTTAATCAACTGCTCATTAGTTACTAATTTCAGTGCGTCAGATGCAAGGCTCTTTTAGCTCTTGCAAAAACTCTGCCTCTGCCATCGAAAACAAGTGGGCATATTTATTGAAAACATCCAAATGGCAGCAAATGTAGCATTAATTTCCTTCCTGATCATTTTCTCTCATTATTTAAGTAGCTTTTTCTCACATTCAGTTAAAACCCATAACATCACACTGTGCTCAGTCGCTAGTGGCTCAAGGCTGGCTACAATCCTAGCTATTCAAGAGGTTGAGAACTGAGGGTGGTAGTATGAAGCCAGCTGGGAAGAAAAGTCAACGTGACTCTGGCTATTTGGGCAGGGGGAAAAAAAAGAATCTGAACTGCAGATGTGACTCGAGCCATAAGCAAAAAACGATAAGTAATAGTGCAAGGTCCCAAGTTCAAGCCCCAGTACCAATGTATGTACATGTATGCGTGTACGCATGTGCACACACACACACACACACACGAACAAACCCTATACTGATAGCATACCACATGTTAGCTCTCTTCTGCTGCCCTTCTAGGTATGAATAATGTAACTTTCACAAGGTATGATTATTAGTAGATATTGTTATTATCCTTGAGCTACAGTTGAAGAAATGAAGGAACAAGGAGAAGCTTAATGTTGGTGAGTGGAAAAGACAGTCTGGCCACAGTCTGCCATTCTAAATGGCTTCATTGGCACCTAGTTCTGAGTTGTTGAATCAACCAATATTTTTTATTATGAAAAGAGGTGACATGGGCTGGGAGTTTGGCCTAGTGGTTAAAGTGCTTGCCTAGCATGCACGAAGACCCGGGTTCGATTCCTAGGTACCACATATATAGAAAAAGCCGGAAGTGGTGCTGAGGCTCAAGTGGTAGAGCTCTAGCCTTGAGAAAGTCCAAGGACAGTGCTCAGACCCTGAGCTCAAGCCCAGGACTGGCAAAAAAAAAAAAAGAAAAGAGGTGACATGGATCAAGATGCACTGTATTTATAAAGTGCTTCATACAACTAAAGATCATTAAATAATTTTTAAAATAAGTTTTGAATTTTTATAATTGAAATTTCCAGCATTTTTTCCTTACCACTCTTAACCTTCCCAACATCCTAAGCAAGGCAATTTAACTTCACAAACAATTCACTGTTTGCTTTAACTTTCAAGTTTTCAAAATCTAACATTTGTTTATAGCAACTTGTTCTTAGCTTCCTAATGCTTCATCTTACACATT
Source organism: Megascapheus bottae (assembly GCF_031878675.1). NCBI lineage: Eukaryota > Metazoa > Chordata > Mammalia > Rodentia > Geomyidae > Megascapheus > Megascapheus bottae. Next base: position 19,298,404 of record NC_143528.1, on the reverse strand, counting down.
AGAAGCCACGCATTATCTTACACATCAGAAAAACCATCCGTCAACTTCTTAATTAACAAAGTGAACAGAAGGACTAAGCAAGTAAAACGCCACTTTGACATTTCTAAACATCATTCTAAAACAAACATTGCCGCACAGAGACACTATGATTTACTGTATTTACTTTCATTCCATTATTCCAGAAAGAATGGCTTGGGCCAGTCCATTAGAGTACTACATCACCCTGAGCCCTGTCACGAGAATGGCCTGGTGCTGGTAATTAACTGAGAAGCCTGAGAGCACCCACCCTCTGCCTGAAAGACTGTTGATAGATGAACAATGAGTGCACTAGACCTAGCATCTTACTAAGAATGGCTCATCATGTTTGCAATTATAGGTCATTTGGAAAGGAAGTACCCCAACAAAGAGATCAATTGTTCACTCACTGTCCTTTCCTTATGGGACTAGTTGCTCAAAGAAGCTATTCACAATGGCACTCTCTCCCCTGCCACCTCTTTTATATGAATTCTGTCACACTCCCTGTAGATTTCAAGCTTTTTAGAGCAAATATACCCACTGAAGTCTTTCAAGGAACAACCAGCAAGATACAATGATCAGGGAATACGTCTCAAATTTTGAATATCCCAATAGAGTACTAAGGGCTGCCTTAAAAAATTGTCACAGCTGGATAGCCTAAAGGAATAGAGATTGGAGACTGTAAATCTTCAATTAAGTCCTTAGAGCAATACTCTCTCTGCAACCTGTAAAGTTGGATTCTTTTCTTCTTCCTACCTTCTGACAGAGGTCATGCGTCTGCACCAGTCCTTGGCTGGCCATTGTTAAACTGCTTGTGGTATTGCCTCTTTGAGTCTGTGCTCAATGCTTCCTCTTCTTAAAAGTATATCACTTCTTAGAGTACATCACTAGTATCCCACTTCCAATCCTGTACTTTTGCCTTTCAAGGCTTCAAAACATTACTATAGCACAATAAGGGATTGGATATTATTAGAGATTGAGAGATGAAAGCAAAGCAATAGATAAGTCATTTATATAACATTTATTATCATGTATTATTATAACTGTTCTGCTAGTTATTAGTGCTAACCTCTTCCTATAAATAATGTAAAACTTTAATGTGTGAACATAGGTATGTCTATAGATCAATAGCTATAGATATAGATATATAAGTTTGATATGATCTAGGAATAGTCATGCTTTTAGAAACACTGGGAATTTTGGAGTGCAACCTCCCCTCCTTTCTCCCTCCCGCATAAGTAAGATGCTCTGTTGTGCATCTCTAACAACCCTATGTTCAAATAATGTTGTAGTCATATGAACTAGGAGTTCAGAGTCGAGACATACTCTGCGATGTAGCCCAGGTACAGGATCTTCTGCCTCAGTGTCCTGAGTGCTATGACTACAGATCTACAGGATTTCACCATATCCTTTGGGAGGACAGACTTTGATCCATAAACAGACTGGATATGAACAAAGAGACAGAAAATATTCTAGATGTGAGCTGGAAGACTATGCCATTTGTTTGTAGCTTTATGAACAATACTGACTTACCCACTGGACAACAGCCTGCAAAGGGAAAGGAAATAAATTCGTGTCATCACACTGGAGGGGGAACGTATCATTACTATCTGATCCATACCTATGGTTGCTTCTAAGAGAAGACGACTCACTTTCATGCTTGGATTCCTTGCTTCCTCCAAAACCATTCCATCCCAGTTGTACTTACCAATAACTCCTCTCATAGAGAAAGAGCAGAGGAGGCAGCACTCTGCATTAGCATCTTATTTTTCAGATTGGTCAGCTGTGAACGTGCTTGGACCATCATACTTTTCAACCTGAAAAGTGTGTAATCCTCATATGCACCAGCAAATCAGAAATGCCTCCCAAAGAAACTGACGTAGTTAAATCAGGATTTCCCCAGCAGTGGCCTCCCCTTTTGCCTTTCCCTTCCAGTTGCATAACACACATTTAGAATCAAACCAGTAATTAGCAGTTTAGACACTGAACAAAAATCCATACTCCAGAAATAATCTTACCTGCGACTGAGTATAGCCTGATATAGTAAAGACTCAACTGTTCTGCCAGATCAAGATGCTTATGAAGGACTCAAAACAAAACAAAACACAATTTACAAATGACTGTACTATCCTGAAATGCTATATGGAAATGGTTGCATTTCAGAAGGATCTTTCTTTCATGTTCTGGAAGCTTCTGGATTTGGTGCATCAGAGCAATGATGGGAATGCAGGACATTAGGGTGAGTCTGCTCCCAACCACCTTCTGCAGGCCTTGCATTTTTTTAGAGCTGATGTTGCATTCCAGGGTTGATTCTGACCTTTTTATCCATTGCGGCTCCGGGATGTGCCTGTTGCTTATTCTCCTCTCCCTTATTTTGATTCTTCCCTGTGCACAACTGCATACCACTGCTTCCTCTGCCAGCACCAGTTAAGACCTGCCTTTGCTGCTTTCTTCTCTTCTCTACCTAGTGTTCTGCTTCCTCCCAGCTACTGTTGACTATGATGACTGTGACCAGTAAAGGGGCAGAGGACAAATGAAAGAAAAAAGGTTGGGCAAAGACAATGAGCAATATAGAGCAGTGAGAATGGAAGTAGGCAAGCTGAGCGGGTGGCTGAGAGTGAGATCAGTGGAAGCCAGGCAGGGAGAGCCATGTTAGGGTATCACTGATCAGGACACACTGTATGTAGCCATCAGTGTGTGAAATTGAAGTTTCTCTGTACACCTGCTTAAAGATAAATTTTAAAAATGTAAAGAAAGCATTCCGTGGTGAATGTCAGTTCATTTATTCATCATCACACTTATTCATCCCCATTCCTTGTACTAGCTCAGAAAACATACATCCTGATACAAAAACAAAACTCTCAACTATCAATGAGTAAACACCACCGACAGCTTTAAAACAAAACAACAGAAACCTTGGCCCTTATGCTACAATGTGTCACATCAGAATCCAGTTTTCATAAACATTTCTTCGAAGGAAGCAAGTGCCTTCGGTGTGCGTTTCTGAATCTGTAGATTGTATCTAGTCTGTCACATTAGCTTCAGTCCCCAGTATTTTCTCTTACACGATCTCTCTCTCTCTTCACTTTAACAGTCCTTTGGACACAGGCGTCCAAGTTGATTCATTAGCTCAGCTTTCAGAGCCCATTTGATTTCTAATTTTTATTTTTGCCAGTTCTGAGGCTTGAACTCAGGGCCTGGGCACTGTCCTTGGGCTTTCTCAAGGCTAGCACTCTACCACTTGAGTCACAGCACCACTTCCAGCTTTTTCTATGTAAGCGGTCCCAGGAATCGAACCTGGCCTTCGAGCATGCTAAAAAATCACTCTACCACTAGGCCAAACCCCTTTCCCTCTGATTTCCAAAATCTTGAGGAACAAGATCCTGTTCCCAAATGTCACCTGCAGGGATATACTATGAGGATGACCTCGGGACTTTTTATCCACCTTTCCTCACTTCATTGAACCAACCCTGACCAAACCGCGTTTTCCTGGTCAGAAGGGGATGAATTCGGAATCCTTTTGGAGTTAGGATTCTATTTCCTACAGAAACGTTGATTCTGTTCAACTTTTCTAGCTTTCCAGAATTTGGTGAAAACGATGGGCATTGGGGGAAAAAAATGGAGACTGTTGCTTTAAGGCTTCTGAATCAAGGAGGGAGCCAGGGTTTTCCCCCAGCTACAGTCTGGAGCCCAATTAGCCGCGCGCTGAGCAGGGGTTTTGTTTGGCTTAGCAACGGCCCTCCAGGTCCCTGGGCGGTCCGGGCGTCTCTGGGCTTCGGGCTGCAATCCGCGGGTTTAGACGCCTGGTGCCGGCCGTCCCCCACCTCGGCTCGGGGTCCGGAGCGGCCGGGGGGGACGAGGAGGGTCACCCCGTGCGCCCACCCGCAGCCTCAGAGCTTGCTGGGCCACCCGCCCTCGGGGAAAGGGCTGTCCTGTTCGGACAATTTGGAAGTTCTAGGGGTGCATTGAGAACCCCAGGCCTCCTGGACCCCAAGATCTACGCTCGCACCCGGGGCCACCACATCCACCTGGTCGCGGGCGCCGGTGGATGGAGCTCGGGATCCGGGCATCGCCTTGCCACGGCCACGGCATGAAGGTTGCTGTGTTGGACCTGGGGTCTCTCTTTGCCAAAATCTTCAAATCGTCGACGACAGCGTCCCCCGCGGTCCCCTCCGCGGTCCCCTCGCCGGTCGCCTCGTCCAGCCTCCCGGGCGAAGGCGCCGCCCGCGCCCCGGTCGCCGCGGCTCCGACCTGGACTCTTTTCCCCTCGCGGGCTCCACCCACGCCCGTGCACCCTCCGCTCACCCACTCCCATCCCAGGGGATCTACAGAAGCCCCGAGACCCCCCTTCTCCTTGCCCGGTAGCCCGCGGACAGCCAACGTGCAGCCCGCGCCCCCTGCGCCCTCTGGCTCCCCGGTCCACCTCGGGGCCCTGGCGCGCTCGCCCCCAGGGCCTGGCGGAGTCTGGGCGGCGGCGCCCTGGGCCCCCGGCCCCGCGGGCGGCAGCGGCAGCGCGGCAGCGAGTCCGCGCCACCCTCGCCAGCCCGGCCCCGTGGAGCACGAGCCTGGCGCCTGGATGGGCCCCGGGCCGGGCCCCAAGACCTTGTTCTTCACCTTGCCCGGCATCGGGGAGGAGTGGGCTTCGGACAGCGACTCCGAGGACGGCGAAGAGGGGTGAGTGGATGCGGGAGAGGGGGGCTGTCTGTCCCGCTGTCCCGCTGCCCTTCTGTCGGTCCCTGGCTGGGACCACCCATTGCTCCATCTGCCCCTCTCTCCGCAGGTAAATTTCAGGAAAAGGTTTCACCTGGACTTTAAAGGCGCCCTAAGTCCCTTTCTTTGCAGGCGACCCAACGCACAGCTAGGAGGCCAAGATGTGAAGGTAGACACAGTAGAACTCAGCCAAGTCCCTACTTCCGAAGGACCAGCCCCAGGGGTTATCCCACGTGGGCTGGGTTTCCTGGATGTGACATAGAGTCGTTCACATATGTATCTCATCTCCTGATGCAATCGGAAGTGGAATGCGCAAGGCACCCCAGTTTCTGTCCCCTGGAGGACCTTTGGGGACTTTTGCTGTAGTGGCCTGAGTTGCTACAGAAGCACAGACTGACTTTAGGAGATTCCAAGTCCCTCAGCGCGCCTACACTCTCTCCTCTCCCTATCCTTTTGCTACCCAAAGCAGCGGTATACACATTACTTTTGCCAAAACTATGTTCTTTAGAGTAAAAGCGAATCTTACTTTCTACTGATCAGGTCCTATAGCTAGCTGTTCTTGGAAGTGGTAAAGATGTTTCACCTTTCTCAGTGCTACAAACGAAAAGTGAAGTAGCCATAGGCAGATCAGAGAAGCCCATTCACGGATAGGGGTTTCTGAGTCAGTCACTGCAAAACAGCAAGGCTTAATAACAAGGCATCCTTCTCCTCTCCCACATGTTCTGAGGACGACTTGCTTTATAACTGATGCTCACTCATTTCCAATTTAAATAATTATGATTTTTATAAAACTGCCTGACATTCCTTTCAATGCAAAAGCAAGCAGCGGGACAATACGGAGTTAAATAATGCCTTTCTTTAAAAACATTGTGTTAATGAAATAAGTATATTTTTCACTGGTATTTTCCCAGGGGAAAATAGGTTGCCTTTGGAACGCAGCATAAACACATATGCTGAAGGAATTAGACCTTTGTGTTTAGTAACTGGCCCTTAACATTTATGCAATTAATGTTTTATCAGCCAACAGATCTACACACTGATCTCAAACTCTTAAGTCTCAGTCATTGCAAGGCACTGTAGTCACTAAACAGAGTGACATGTTTCAAGTCATCAACATATTAGCTAGCCCATGTTTACATTGTTCAAATATTTATAAGAGGCGGGTTTTCTTTTTAATAACAGAGTACTTGGCATTTGTTTCCTAATAGATTTTTAGGCAATAGCCAATTTTATTGAAAGTCAAGAAAATGAATTTTATAAGTAATGCATGTAAAAATTTGTTTTCAAGAATTATCCCAATGATGCAGGTTGTCAGTAGCGCAAGATAAGGTAAGCACGGAAGTAGTTCAGGAGATAAGCCTTGTTTTATTAAAATGCACAACTATCTCTTAATCTCATGACACACATTTTCAATCCTAAAATGTAGAAAGGGATAAAAGGAAAATTGCTTAAAATTGTAATTACTACCTTTTTGGCATTGAACTATAAACTGAGAACATGTTTTATTAAAAGCCATATAACAGATGAAGAGAAGAATGGAAGGTCAAAGGGTGTTCTATTTCTCATATGCATGTAATAAATGACATAGTTTTAGTTCAACTTTACAAACGTTAAAGTTTAGTTTAATTAGTATTACCACTGAATTCTGTATTACATGGAAAAGAAAATTATTCTGGAATAATACAGAATAATAAGTAGTATCACAAGTTTACACAACCAATCTTTTATATAGCCAATTTCCCCTCCTGCCATGTAATCCACTGATTTATGTACCCTTTAGACCATAAACACTGTGACACTTAAAGCAATACAGATTCATAAGAGAGATTTAGTACATATTTATTAAGAAAGGAATGAATGAATAAAAATATTTTATTCCTAGCCCAGCACTGGTGGCTCACACACACAATCCTATCTACATAAGAGGCTGAGATTCAGAGGATCACAGTTTGAAGCCAGGCTAGCAAGAAAAGTCTATTAGACTCCATCTCCAAAACAACCAGCAAAAAGTATAGGTAGGCTGGAAGTGTGACTCAAATGGTAGAGCATCAGCAAAACAAGCATGAGGCCCTGAGTTAAAACTCCAGTACCGTCATTTCCCCCGTATTTCTCATTTTTATGAGTTCCTAATCTCAAAAGTATAGAAACAGTTTATATTCTCTTCTTTAAGACTATTGTTGACTTTGGCCTTTTGCTATATTGTCTTGGGGTTTTTCCAAAGCTGGTAATGCTTTCTGCTGGGATTTTATATTTCCACCAGGATGAATGGTGATCTCACTGTTATAATTTCTATTACAGTCATAGGACCAGGACTTTCATTAAAACTAATAATGCGATTGGTTAGAATTCATTGTAAACATGTGTGGATATGACAATGAAATCTTCCCTCTTATATTAATGAACTTTAATAAGAAAAGGGAAACAAGAAAATGAATGAAAAGTTTTTAAAAAGTAGCATTGAGGGCCAGGAGTTTGCCCTAGTGGTAGAGTGCTTGCCTAGCATGCACAAAGACCCAGGTTCAATTCCTCGGTACCACATGCATAGAAAAAAGCTGGAAGTGGTGCTGAGGCTCAAGTGGTAGAGCTCTAGCCTTGGAGAAAGTCCAAGGAAAGGGCTCAGGTCCAGGACTGGCAAAAAAAAAATTAGCAATGAAATTGATAATAGCTTTCAGTATCTATTTGCCTAAACCCAAGGAAACAATTTGTTCTTATTCTTAGGCCGCATTTTATTTTAGCTTTAAATTTGCCTCCTTATTAGTATATTTAAAATCTAGGAAGTTGTGTTGGAAGTAGTAGCTGCTATATGTTCTTCTGTGTATTTAGAACTTGTTCTGTAGTTTTTCTAATATAGTAAACATATAGATACACATATATACATATGTATATATACATGATATGTACCAAGTTTATAAGAACAAGAACAATCCACCACATGGAATTTGAATTCTTGAGAGTGGTAGAACAGTAAACTTTATTCAAATTAGCCTAAGTTTCTACTTTTTCTTTTTAGCAAATATTGAAGTTGTTGAGTGATAGAAATCCTATAAGTGCTAATTCAGTATTAACACTGGATATCTTACTTTACATCTCAAAGTCAGTTCCCTAGATCAGGAATGAAAGCCATCACAAGTCTTGCAACTTATTCCTAGTCTTTATGGTAGTTTCTGTAATAAAAACAGAAACTACAGATTATAATTTCTAAGCAATGAAGACTTTAGACAGAAAATTTATAAGTACAACAGCTTCTCTTCTATTCTTGTTACTTATAGCCTGTCTTTGGGAAGATTCTTTGCTTAAAACTCTGGATGATCATAATTTATTCATTGCCTTGAGTCCTCTAGGAAGGAATCATGTCACAGTTTGCTCAGTGACTCCAGGTCTCAGGAGAGGACTTCACCATAGCTTGAATTTAATTTCCATGGACAATGGTAGGCAAGCAAGTGGCACCACTCAGGGCTGTGGTCAGGCGAAGGCAAGGACTTGCTTAGTGTTTTGTTGCAATACAAGGTCTTAATCAATTTTTGATGTTGAATATTAATAAGTATTATTTATGCCTATATATGTCTAAGTGATTCTGTTTCTCTGGAGAACTCTGACACGGAGAAAAAACAATAGAATTCAGAGTAATTCTGCAGAAAATAAATGGTGATCTGTATCACACTGTGGCATACCTTAACATGGAAATCTTCAGCAATGATAGGCTACATGGTTATAGATCAATCTCCAGCTAGGGCCAACTAGAAAAAAAAAGAAAACAATGCATTTTAAAAATCACTCAGCCATTAAGGTATATTAGAAATAGCCCAGCTGTACAGAGCCAGAAGCCAGTGTGAGATTTTCTCACTTCTAATTGGATGGCCCATAGGCACTATCTCGGTCTGCTATCTGAAGCAAATATAGCCATCTCTAAAATTATTAGTATACAATCATGTATTATTTATTAAGAACATCATGTCAATATAACAACACAGAAATATATTTAAGATAAGATATCCATGAAGTATTTGCACAAACAAATATCTTAGAAATACGAAGACAATATGATACCAGACCAAGTTAGACTTGAAAACAAGAAGGATTAGTAGAGGTTGAAAGGGCCATTTTTATAAAGATAAAATGATGAACCTACAGAAAGGGAGAAGCACTTTCATTTACAAGTGGTAATACTGAATAACAAAAATGCACAAAGGTATACTGGTTTGACAATTGCCCTACTTTAACATTTTTGAATAAGAGAAATAGGTAAGCTTTCTTTAAAAAGCCACCGTAGGGCCGGGAGTTTGGCCTAGTGGTAGAGTGCTTGCCTAGCATGCACGAAGACCCGTGTTCAATTCCTCCGTACCACATAAATAGAAAAAAGCTGGAAGTGGTGCTGAGGCTCAAGTGGTAGAGCTCTAGCCTTGAGAAAGTCCAAGGACAGGGTTCATGCCCTGAGCTCAAGCCCAGGACTGCCAAAAAAAAAAAAAAAAAAAAAAAAAAGCCACCGTAACCCAGCACCAGTGGCTCATACCTGTAATCCTAGCTCCTCAGGAAGGTGAGATCTGAAGTATGTGAGATTGTTGTCTCTAATTAGGCACCAAAAGCTGGGAAGTGGAGCTATGGGAGAGTGCTAGCCTTTAGCACAAAGGCCTCAGGGACAGTGATCAGGCTCTGAGTTTGAGCCCCAGGACTGGTTAAAAAAAAATAAAATAAAACAACAAACAAACAAACAAAAAGCTAAGGAACAGCTGAGTGCCTGTGGCTCATATCCATAACCCCAGCTCCTCAGGAAGCGAAGATCTAAGGACCACAGTTAAAAGCCAGCCGAACAAAAAGTCCTTGAGAGTTTATCTCCAATTTAAAAAGCCAGCAAAAATACAGGTGTAGAGGCATGATTCAAATGGTATAGTACCAATCATGAACAACAGCAACAAAAAGCGGATTTGGACTGTGAGGCTCTGAGTTCAAGCCCCGTACTGGTACAAAACTAAAAACAAAGTTTCAATAAATAAGTCCATGTGTTGCTGGTACAAAGATAAGGTAATAGAAGGTAGTAGAAAGGTCAGAAACAGATTTGTAGAGGAACAGCTGATGGTAGCCAAATTGACATTGGAGCTACTATTGAAAACCCCCAATGTACTGGCATTAGAATCTCTTGGCACCTAATCGGGTATAGATTCAGTCACCATGATGAACCTTCCATGACAGGATTTGTGCTCTTACAAGAGGCAGGTAGAACTCTCTCTCTCCCTCTCATAACTCATTCTTCTGTTGCTATAAAACAAAGCACATAGGCCAAACTAAATTCCAGAAAAGGAGCAGGTTGTTGATACCACAGTCTCACAAGACTAAAACATGGAAAATGGCGGCCTCTAATTTTCTGTTTGCCACATGTGCTGCTGCGTCTTTCTGAGATCTAAAAGTGAAGTCAACTTGTATGGGAAGTGTTTTCTTGCCTGGTTTGTGCTGGGTACATGGTGAAGAGCAGAGCATGGCACAGACACGGAAGCTCGGTCATCCTGAGAGCACCAAAACCCCAAGATCTGCTTTCAGCTTAGCTCAGCAGTGAGCTGCAGTGTGAAGAGGAAACACATTGTGTTCTCCCACGTGTCCTCTTGACTTGTGTCTGAGGGTTTTCCAGGTCCTCTGCCCCCAGTAGCACAGATGTGTTATTGTTTTGTGTTTCTTACAAATGTCCTACTAGAGTCCCCCACTCATCGAGAGAGTGTTGTACTCATGATGAGAAGTCTACATGGGAGGAGGAAGTCTAGCAAGAGCTTTGGGTGCTGGCCATGGACAAGAAGTTAAGGTTCCTGTGTCTGGTCTGCACTGTGGACCCCACTTGTCTCTTCTGTACTTGAAGATTTCACCGGGGTGGGGTGGGGGGTCCTCTCATTCATGTGGGAATTTTAGGTGTGGTATGAGGAAGACTGGGGGTGGGACAGAAAGATAGAATTATAAAGTGGATGGATTAGCACACAGGCTCTCAGGGAGCCAGCCTGAGGAAAAGGAGCACACACCACACACATACACACACACACACACACACACTCGCGCGCGCACACGCCCATGCACGCGCGCGCACACACACAGTCTTTGGGACTGTATGAAAAGTCCAAATTATCCCCCAACAAATGCTGAAACAGAAACACTGGGTTGTGGTCCAGCAACTTCACTTTTTATAAGTCCTCAGGGACTTGTGATCTGAAGAGCCAAGGGCAGCATGCATGGCAGGAGGTGAGCACAGAAGGCAGCGAGCCAGTGAGCACCCAGCCCTTTCCCTCCGCAGTGAGAGTTTTCATTTCAGACTCAGGGCGGATTGCACGTTGCACCCTCTCCCACTTCCATTATGCTAGAGTTTTTTTTGTGTGTGATAATCTCATATACTTGGAAGTTAAATAAAACGGCTTTCTAAAGACGCACAATGCCATGTTTTATAACTGTGAACAATGATGAAGGCCATAGTGTGGATTCTCATTGTGTGCAATGGTTCTGCTCCACAGAGGGCCGCAAGTACAAAAATGGTGACCACCAAACCATCACCAACCACCTTGGTGTGTGAACAGTGAACTACTTCTAAGGGAAGCGCAGATATCTGTGAACCTCTAGCCTCAACCCATTCACTGACAATATATAGCTTATCTAATAAGCACTTGTTTAATATGCATGTAGTTTATAACATATAGACACATGCGTATACATTGTTTAATGCACATGGAGTCGACTCATTAACGTGAAAGTTACAACTAACTAAACAATTTTCCTGCGTATTTCCTTCCCATGGCATCCCATGGACTTTCCCTGCTTCATGGAAGAATTGGGGGAGTCACTGGACAAAGTGAGTTCACCAGCAAAGAAGGACGAAGATGCAGAAAACAAACCATGGCAAAAAGCCCTCAAAGCGCTGTTGACTTAGCACAGGTGCAGCCACCTTCCCTGAGCACGGCTAGGAGCGCAGAGCTCAGGTGATGGGATCCTCTGTTGTCTGCATGGCCAGGAGAGAATTGATTCTGGGGCCATCAATACATTTTAGCAAGTGGATGAAGTCTCAGATTTCAAGCCAGGGAATAAGAAGTCTTAGTCAGGTTTTAATATATCTATTACGTCATAGGAAATAATGATGAACTCATAGTGTATTTAGGTAACTACTTCCATTTTGAAAGATTGGTGACTTCATTAAACATGTCTCTAAATCCATTTTGATGTTTCTTCTTTCGCTTTCTACTGATGAGAAAGTAAACAAATCTGTTTATAAAGTTAAAAAAATTGGATATTAACATGTCATTGAATCCCTTTACCTGAAGTATTAGGATTGAAATATCAGAAATTTCTATTTCTCTGGCTCATAACTGTGTAATGCAGATCATTCTACATGGTTCTACCTAATAATTATTTTTCCTTGATATTGTCAATTTTTTTAAAAAAATTAGGATTTCAATAACTAGGTGTCTTATTTAGAACAATATCCTAATTGTGAATCTTCCACTAATTCACTAATTGTGAATTTTAGATGAACTTAGGAACCTCCTAGGTAGCCTAGGACTTTCTGACTTTTATACTTCGCAAGTGTGTAAACAAATGTGTGTACTGAGGGCTTCCAACAGGGCCTGGCACATGGCACATCCTCAAGAACTGTAGGTAAATATTGTCCCAGAAAAGAATGCTGCACTGAAAATACAGAGGATGTGTATGGACAGGAACTTTGATACCAATCAATAAATGGGCTTTTAGCCAAAACTTTATAGGGTAAATATTTGAAGCCAGACTAGATGATCTCAATAGACTGCATACCCACAGAAATTTACAAAATATGGCTGATCTTGACTTTTCTTTTCCATCTAGAAGAGAACCACAGCCATTTTCTGGATGGCTGTGAGTAGAGCATGCAGCTTCTGGCCCTATTTGCCTAACACACAGCCCTCAGCCCAACTCATGGTGGGTTCGAATGTCATGAGACTTTTTCCGGGTTTTATGTGTCTGATCAGTCTACTGCAACAGGGATTTCTGTAAAGTGGGCAGATTTTGTATCTTTTCTGAAATGAGCATTCAAAGACCTAAATCTTACAATCAAAACAAAACAAAAAAACAAACAAATTTTTTTTTTTTTTTTTAAAAAAAAGGGCCGGGAGTTTGGCCTAGTGGTAGAGTGCTTGCCTAGCATGCACGAAGACCCGGGTTCGATTCCTTGGTACCACATACTTAGAAAAAGCCGGAAGTGGTGCTGAGGCTCACGTGGTAGAGCTCTAGCCTTGAGAAAAATCCATGGACAGTGCTCAGGCTCTGAGCTTAAGCCCAGGACAGGCAAAAAAAAAAAATTAAAAAAAAACCTGGGCCAGGGGTTTGGCCTAGTGGTTGAGTGCTTGTGTAGCATACACAAAGACCTGGGTTTGATTCCTTGGTACCACATACGTGGAAAAGGCCAGAAGTGGTGCTGTGACTCAAGTGATAGAGCTCTAGCCTTGAGAAAGCCAAAAGACAGTGCTTGGGCCCTGAGTTCAAGCCCTGGGATTGGCAAACAAAACAAAACAAAACAAAAACAACCTGGTATTAAAATCTGGGCAAGGCTCATAGTGACAAATGAGGGCAAAACCTGACATCTACTGGCTATACCTAAGTACTGCACACAAGCATTTGAAGTTTGAAGTGCATCTGGCATTCCATAGATTGTACCTAGATTTTTTTTTTAATGCTTAATTTCACATATAACCTTATTTTAGTTTCCTGGAGTGATTTGAAAATTATCAATGCTTAATTGAAATTTCAACTCCTGATTACTCTTAGACTTTTATGATGTTGGTCATTTTTTTAACTTCCTAAGATTTTGATACCCTTTACCTTAAAATAATAAAGCACGATATTGTTTCTCATTCTTATCTGAAAGTAGTTACTAATTTGGAAAGTGAATTTTGTCCCTATAGAGTTCTGAGTACAGCTTAGTGACAGAGTGCTTGCATATATGTGCAGACTTGCTTTAAATCACTAGCACACTTTAAAAAAGCATTAAAGAAGGTAGTGCAAATACTTTTAAAAATAGTTTAAAAATTTAGAATAGTTTGATATTGACAGAATATTCCTATTTTAAGTTATTATTAGCTTGGTATTTGTCATAACTAATTAATAACTAATTAACGTGTTACTATTAATTAAATACTTTCTTTTCTGATTTCACTGGGGTATTAGGTTTCTCCTGAAACACAGACCCCCCGTAGTGTGTGTGTATGCATATAAATATCTATTCATATGCAAGTATACACACATTCCCCCAAAGAGAGATTGTAATATGACGTAAAAATCAACGTTAATAAAGTCTTTAATTAAAAAAAAAAAAAAGAGGGATTCCTTTTCCATGTCCCAAGTGGCTGGGATTACAAGCTAGCTACAGGTATCAGGGCTGGGGCGTTAAAAATATTATATGTAAACCCTTTGCTCACTCCTCCCCAAACCTAGACTCCATGGACGGGGTTTCAGGGTGTGGGTGAAACCCTCTGTACTTCATTGCCTTTCTCTCTACAAAGAAGCAAGGAGGGGTACACCCCAGCGGACGGACCCCTGCTGCCCCGCGCCCCCGGGGGAGGGGCCGGGACACTGGACGCCAGCACTCGGAGGGGGCGCTGGGTGGACCTAGCCCGGGGCCAGAGCCCTCGTCGCCGGGTGGGGAAACCCAGCCGGTGTGGGGGAGAAGGCGACTGGGGCGCAGGGGCGGATGGCTGGGCGGGGAGGGCGGGCGGGATTAGGTGGAGGGGTGGGGTGGACCCTGTTGGGCAGCTGGACCCGGGAGGAGGGCGCCGCTTGCTGGGAGAAAGTAGGGGGCGCTGGCCGAGAGGCCGGGGGAAACTAGAGTCTGCAGGGCCGAGCGGGTGGCTCGGGAAAGGGGTGCTGAGCGCCCCGAGAGCGGCTCCGTCTCTGGGCCTTGCAGATCGGGCGCAGCCCTGCTGGGCCCAGGTTTCCGGGCACCCCCTGGCGGCGCAAGGCTGGGCGGTGGCTCTCGGGGTGCAGGGTTGGACCGGAGGGGAGCCGAGGCCCGGGGAGCGCAGGGCGCACACGGCAGCCCTCAGCCTGCGTGGAGCTCGCCCGGGGAGCCAGCCAGCGGCGCCCAGGCCTCGGGGCGCAGGGCCCGGCCCGGGGGACGCGAGCCAAGGCCTCGGGCTGATAGTGATTGGGTAAGTCGTGGCGGGGCCGCGGAGTCGGTGCAATGCGTGGTGCAATGCGCACGATTTGTTTTTCTCCTCCAGCCACCGCAGGCGGAATCTGCCTGCTCTGTGTTTTGATCCATTGTGACATCGCAATGCGCCGGTGCCATCTGGACTTCCACGTCAAGTTCCACGGCCCCACAGGCCTGGATGTCTTTAAGGCCTGGCTCTGGGCGTGGGTGAGCCGGAGCCGAGGCTGTCGAGTCGTGTATTTAAGCCCCCTAGCCGGGGCTCCTGCCAGCTCCTCTGGTCAAATAGGAGCTGTGAGCACAGGAAGCCTTGGGCTTTCTCCAGGGCAAGTGTGGTAGAGATAGGAGCTCTCTGAAGATGCAAATACACACACGTGTTTCCGTTGAAATAGGATAGATTTAGAGGAGAATGCAAGCAGTGTAATTCCTTAGAAAAGCAAAAGAAAAAAAAAACATAGTTCACTAAAATAACCACCAGGAAATGGGTACTTGAACAGGTGCGGTAGAGTCAAATGAAGGGAAGAAGTAGGAGAGGCTGCAGTCAAACATTCAGGGTATATCCTACAAAACTTAAGAAAAGTGAGGGAATGGGCGAGGCTGGGGCGATGGGTGAGGATGTGGTAAGGGTGGCATTGATCGAGGCGCATCGGTTTCATAAACTTCTTCGTTAAAAGGCAGCGCCTTTTAATTTTTTTAAAAAGTGGGGGAAAGGGGGAAGCAACCTAAAAAAAGAAGTGGGGTAGAGATAAAGCTCAGTGGTAAATTGACTGACCGCCATGCACAAGCCTGGGGTTCCAGGCTCAGCACCGCACATGGAAAAATTAGTGGCGGTTGGACTTTGTCACTAGTGCGGATTGGAACTCAGCTTTCATTTTAGTGTACCAATCTACACTATAGTGTCAATCTACACTATAGAAACCTATGGCCTGTTCCCAAATTAAATGTGTCTCCATGCCGTTTATTACCTTTAAATTTAAGTAATAGAGGAAGTAAATGGTCACATGTCTATGTATTACAAAACATCACCTTTCTAGACATTCAGCTACATTCAAGTTTGAAGATACCAGCCGGAAATGGTGGCACAGGCTTATAATGCCCGCTACTGGGACAACGGAGGCATGGAGGGTGAAGTGAGAGAGGTCAGCCATAGCAAAGTTAGGGAGGCTGTAGCACATTTCCTTATCATGTCTGGAATGTGGAGGACCTGATTATTTATAGAGGATTATTGATGTTCAGCATTGTGCTTCTCAAATCCATGCTTGGTTATTGTACAGAGAAGTGCAATGCAACAGAACATAAAGGATAAGTTTTATAGGCTCTGTTTTGAATTCACTGCCTTTGTACGTGGTCTGTGACAAGTGTAAGTTGTAGCTTGTAGCGGGGTCTTCTTGATGGCCTTGGGAGTTGAGATGTAGCTCCAGGCCCTCTGTTTCATCTGTGTTTTGTTAGATTGGATGGTCTACATGCGTCTATGCATTCCAAGAAGTCCCACAGAAAAAAGCACCAAGAGGGGAGGAATGAAGTAGGATAATACTGGGAAAATGATGTGGAATGAGGTCGTATTTTAACACATGGGTTTTGGGAAATTCCTGGGAACACTGCCACTTTCCTGACCTCCAGTCCCAGAAACCCTCTCTTCTGAATGGCACTTGAGCTGTTAGATGGCTGCTCCAGTTTGGACAATCATACATTCAAACTTAGGTACCCTTGATTTAAGACAAAACTAGACTTTTTTTAAAAGTGCATGCCAGCATCAAGGTATCTGGCTGGAAATAAGGCAGGTGGAAAGACCGTTTCCTATTTCACGACCATATCTTACATCCACACAGGGGTGTTTGGAGGGGAAATATACTGTTTCGGTTCCTACTACCAAAACAGTAGTTTTTCTTTAACCACCAGGAAGGATTTTGACTGCAGGGAAATAAATGCCTTAAGAGGTTCACTGCAAGGATATTTTAATGATTAACAGCAACTATGATACTTGGTTCAGTTTTATAGTTTAATTGAAGTTTAACTATTTCTTCTGTTTCAATCCTCCAGTGAATTTTAGTGTTTTCAAGCTGCTTTGAGCCCGTGGTTCACACCTGTAATCCTTGCTACTCAGGAAGTTGGTATGTGAGGATTTGTGGTTCAAAGCCAGCTGAGGCAAAAATGTCCCTGAGACTCTTATCTCCAATTAATCATCAGGAAACAGGAAGTGGTGCTGTAGCTCAAAGTGGGAGAGTCCTAGCTAGCCTTGAACCAAAAGGTCTGGGACAGCATCCAGGCCTCAAGTTCAAATCCCACAACTGATTGACAAAAACAAACAAACAAACAAACAAAACAGAATACACACCAGACAATAATGCTAAACATAGAGTTAGACTTCATAGTAATTCAAAAGAACTTTAGTGCATTTAGCATTAATATGGAGTTCATTCTACCCTGCAGTGCACATAGTGTTTTTCAAGGACAAAAGGGACCTGGTAAAGGGACAAGCTGGGCTGTAGCACGTGACCGACTTGCCCAACCTTATGCCCCAGAGTAAGGCTGTGTCCCAATGCCTGCCAGCTGCTCAGGGCAAGGTTTGCTTCTCTGATTGTCCCAGAAAGTTGTTGCTTTATCTAGTCAATATAAAGGTGCCTGTGGGTAATTGGCAGCCTTGATCCAAGGAAAGTTACAATGGCAAGGTCCCGGCTCTACTGCGCATGCTGTGAGAGTGGGGTCAGAGAAATGTGGCAGGAGTAGAGGAGGATCTTCATACAGAAGAAAATTAATTTGGTTGGGCATTGACTTAGGGTTTTTGTTGTTGTTGTTTGCCTTGAAGAATTACACTATTTGTGAAAGCCCAGCAAAATAAGTATCAGGAAGTGGATACTAGCAAGAGTGGGGCCAAAAGGAGATGGACAGAATGAAGGGGGAAGAGGGGAGAATGCAGGCAAGAATTCATTGGATATACCACAGAATTGAAAAATGGAAGGGGTACCTGGAAGGGGAGTGAAGATGTGAAACAGTGACACAGATCAAATGCATTGGTATTGAATGCATTGATGCACTGAACTGCTTCATTGAAAGGCAAAAAATGTATTCAATACCTAACCTAAAATTAAGATGAGTAAGTGAAGGGGAGGGTTAGGAAGTGTAAATGAGAATGTTGAAAAGGGTAAAATTGATTAAGATGCACTGTAGTCAGAAACTGCTTGGGTGAATGGCAACTCCTTTATACAACTACTTAACGATAATTCAAGTATTCCCCCCCTCCAAAAAAAATTAGATGGGGTAATGTGACTCATGTTGTAATTGGGAGGCAGAAATTAGGATTGCAGTTTAAAACCAACCTGAGGGAAAATGTTAGTGAGTCTCATCTCAACTAACAAGTTAGATGTGGCAGCCTGTGTCTCTAAAATCACCTGTATGTGATACACAGGTAGGAAAGGCAAAAAGTGTTTTTTAGCTGGGCAGAACCATGAGACCTCCTATCTGAAAATACTAAAGTACAAAGGGCTGGGGAATTAGCTCAGATAAGAGAAGGCTTGCTTGGTAAGGATGAGGCCCTGAATTCAAATCCCAGAGCCACCCCATCCCCCAAAAGAGATGAGAACCTTTAAAGTTTTAATGGGTAAAGACAGCCTATTCCATCAGGAGGACATTTTTTGTTTCTATTTTGTTTTGCAGAAGAGGATTTTCAAAAGGGCCTGCGAAGCCCAGTGTGTCTGTGGAAAGCAAAGACTCTTTACCTGCAAACTTTACAAGGAATGTGCAGAAAGCCATTGATAAATACACCAGGTAAGAATTAACCTTTTTGACACTGCTGATCACAAAACTCAACAATATCCATATAAGTATAGGAAACAAAATCAGTGATTAGCCCCTATGAGCTTCTGGAAGTAAAATGGGTGATGTTGTTGTTGTTGTTGTTGTTGTTATTGATTGTGGACATTGAATTCAGGGCTAGACACTTGTCCCTGAGCTTTTTTGTTCAACCTTAGCACTCTACCACTTTAAGCCACAGCCCCATTTCTGGTGTTTTGGTGGGTAATTGGAGATAAGAGTCTCATAGACTTTTCTGACTGAACTGGCATTGAACCTCAGATCTCACTCATGCTCCTGAGTAGCTAGGATCACAGGCATGAGCCTCTAGGGCCTGGTGCAGTTTTAGTTTTGACCCAGTAAAATCGATACATTGTAAATATATTTTAAATGTATAAAATCTGTACTATTTCTTTTTTCTCTTTTTTAACCTATGCATTTTTATTGTAATGTGTAGAGAGGTTACAGTTATATTTGCCAGATAGAAGATGCATTACTTCTCACACATTGATACCCCTTCTCATGTTTTTGCCCCCATTTCCTTCCCCCCACCCCTCCCAATCTTCTTATTTTTCCCCCTTCCCTTTCCTATTTCTAATAAACAAATAAACATACATAAAATACACCTGGTAACAAAGTCAGATACTGTAACAATATGAGATTACCCAAAGGGCAACAAAAGAGAAGAGAAATAGCAAACTATTTCTAAAAGCTATCTGTATTTAAAATGCATTGTACCATGGAATTAACAGCTTTATTAAGGAAAGGTAGTATATAAAGTCCTGGAGAATCACAGTAACTTGCTTGGCTAACTGAGCAATCTCTTGGGCCTATTTCTCTTCACACCCGCAGTGAATCCTCCACGTTCTCCTCGAGTGGGAGCCACACACCCACAGAGGCCCACAACTCATGGCCGGTGTCTTCTACGCAGAGTTCCACCACTGGTCTGTCTACAGAGAGGAGCTCAGTTTACTCCTGGAGAGATGATGTATGTTATATTTCAGAACACAGAATAATCCTGGGATTGCAATGTATATTGAGTTGTACTCTAGTTTAGTTAGTTTAGTTACTAACCACCCCAGTAAGAGAAATTATTTAGTTACTTCTAGATAGGATCTTGCAGTCTTTCTGCCTCAGTCTTCTAAGTGCTGGGAGTATAGGTGTATGCCAGCACATCTGGTTAAGAATTGATTTATATTCAAAGAATCTTGCTATTTTTAAAAGCATTGCCAGGCTGGGAGTTTAGCTTGGTGGTAGAGTGCTTGCCTAGCATGCACAAAGACCTAGGTTCTATTCCTCGGTATCTCATACATAGAAAAAAGCCGGAAGTGTGCTGAGGCTCAGATGGTAGAGATCTAACCTTGAGAAAGGACAGTGCTCAGGCCCTGAGTTCAAGCCCCAGGACTGGCAAAAAAAGTAAAAGCATTGCCTACACTCATGTATCTATAACTATGTACACATAAAATATTAAAAGAGAAAACATGAAGATTACACACACTGTCAGAGATTCAGACTTTCTAGAGTCTTGGCTGTTAGAGGTTTGGCTTTTCCCATTCCACAACTCATCCCCTAGGATGTTACATATAATTTCTTTTTTTGTTTGTTTGTTTGTTAGTCCTGGGCCTTGAACTCAGGGCCTGGGCACTGTTCTTGGGCTTTCTCAAGGCTACTGCTTTACCACTTGAGCCACAGCACTACTTCCAGCTTTTTTCTATGTATGTGGTACTGAGGAATCAAACCTGGATCTTCGTGCATGCTAGGCAAACACTCTACCACTAGGCCAAACTCCCAACCCCCCCTTTTTTAAACTGGTTATGGGACTTGAACTCAGGGCTTGGGCACTGTCCCTGAGCTCTTCAGCTCAAGGCTAGCTCTCTACCACTTGAGCCACAGGACCACTTCTGGTTTTCTGATGGTTTATTGGAGATAAGAGTCTCATGAACTTTCCTGCCTGAGTTAGCTTTGAACCATGATCCTCAGATCTCAGCCTCCCGAGTAGCGAGGATTGTAGGTGTGAGCTGTTAACACCTGGCTACATGTCACTTCTTATATAGCATCTATGGCTGGAAATTCAGTATAAAATCCTGGCCATTTCTTATTAAGAAGTAAAATAAAAGAATCCTTCTGGAAAAGTAAGAACTGTGAAACATCTTTGTAACAGGAGAATTTCTCCCTAGAATTCTGAACTGGATATTTTGCTTTCATTTTTTCACCTTAGGGAAATCATGGCCTTGAACCTTGGGTCTGTGTGACAGTAGGGATCTTGGTGGGGTGGAAGTTTAGTTCCAGCCCCAGATTTGCTGGGAACTAGGCTGTCTCCCCAGGATCCACCCAGTCGGCTTTCCCCACCCCCTCCAGTGACCCTGCACAGCCTGGAATGCAGGTTTGCCAAAGGCCATCCGGCTGTGGAAGAGCCCTCGCTACCCTTTTAGGAGTTCTACTTTTACTTCCTTGTTTGTCCTTTCTTTGCTTCCCATCCTCTGGCCTCCCTTTAAAAACAGTACCATTTAACATTCATTTCTGCTTTATTGCTTAAAATTATGTTAGTGACCTCATGCACAAAAGTAATTTCTCTTCCTTTGGTACCATTAGAAAAAAATAGCTTGCAAGTTGTGTGTGTGTGTGTGTGTGTGTGTGTGTGTGTGTGTGTGTATGCACTAGATAGAACTCTCTGAAGAATATGGTCTGCCTGTGTATATCATGCATATGTATGAGTGTATAGGTGTGTGTGTGTGTGTGTGTGTGTGTGTCTATGCATAGAAATGATACTTACGTCAATGTGAGTCCTATACTGAAAACTATATATGAAGTCCTAACTCTCCTAATTTACATTATTAAAACGATCTCTATTTAAGGACTATGTAGCTCCAGAAAACAAAATCTGTTGCAATGGTTCATCTGATTGAAAAGCCCATCCACATTCTTTCCCCTTGTTTGAACCTTCCTAGGTACAGTAAGTCTTTTCCAACATAAACATGGTTAATTGAAGAGCCTGGTGTTTCCTATCATAACCAAGTATGCATTTCTGTTTCAGGAATTTGACAAAGTCAGTGCACAGAGGGTACAGCAGCTGTTCTGGGAGGTGGAGGAAATGTTATTTGAAGGGAAAGTGAGCCCCCAAACCCAGAATCTACTGGCCGAATGCAGCCAGTGGGCAGAAAGATCTCTCCATCTGAGGTAGGGGGCAGAGAAATTCTCTGAAATTCCCTATTCATTGATGGCTTCTTCCTGAAATTATTTGTTGAATCAGCATATGTAAGCAGAACATGGACCTTTCTGAAAAGTGTCATCGTTTGTGTTGGTGCCAGAGGAGGACATTCACACAGGACAATATTCAAGGGCCCTGTGATTGGTCAGGAGCAAATCTGTCTCACTGTCAGAAAAGCTTGAGATGACTCACAAATGTTTGAAGCAGTTTTTGTCTTCACAGACTCTCTGTGAGCATCAGGCAGCTGCCCTCCCAGGAAGACGAAGGAGTCTAGTGTAGGCAGAGTGCTATTTTTCTGAGAGATTAGACACCCTTCTCATCTCCTCACCATGCCTCATGGAGGGGGGTCCACCTCACATATTTTTTAATATCAAAAAGAGAGCCTATGGAGTGGGTGGAAGAGAAACTACTTTCTTCACTGCCAATCACAAGGGGAAGCATTCTCTCAGTCCTTGTGAGTTCCTCTGTGTTACATTTCTGGAGAATGATCAAGAACACTTATCTAAAAGTTCATCAGTTGCTTGATTTGACAACAAAAACAAAAACCAGAAAGCAGGTATATTTCCCCCTCTCCTCATCCTTGATAATCTCCTGTCATGGGGAATGCAGTGTGTCTATTGGATATTTATTACAGATGTGTATTTTTCCCCTGGGGACATTGTAGCTAGCAAATGTCAGAAACATAGGCTTATTGTACCTCTTAAAAGAAAATGAAGAAGGAAAACTGGGAAAAGGAAAGATGGCCAAGAAGGATGGCCAAGTGTATACTGTACAGGTTTCCAGCCACAGGCGATATTAACATTGGTGAGCACGTCAGTCACATGCCTGGCCTAGATTAAGCCCCTGTGTCCCTCACACGTCAGTTATAGATGACTCATCATTCTGGTCAGGTCATTAAGATTCTCTTTTGTCTGTGACAAGCAATTGATCCATTGAAACCCGTGGCTGACTCACAGAAAGACCATCTCACCCACTGAAAGCCCAGATTTTTCTTTGCCACCACCTGGCTTCTCATGGGCAAACTCCAGTAAATGACATGGTGATTGCAATTTCCTCTTCTTGTGATGTGGTTCCCCTGTTTGATGGAAGGCAGGAGCAGCTTTGTTGTTTCTCCCATTTACAGAGTGTTAGGAAGACAGCTCATCCCATCAACTGACGAAGGCTTCCGGCATTTCCAGGGAAGCCAGTCTGCTTCTGCTCACCATGGGCCCTTACCTGCTACCCCTGAGCAGGGTGGCAGTGTCACAGAGTAAGTTTTTTCTATGTCATTTTCAAAATTGTTTCTTACTTGTATTTGAGTGATCCTTTTCATGTTGAACTCATCCAGTAGTCTTGGTTCCAACATATATTCAACTTTCAATCTCAGTGAAAGACAGGTAAAGTTCATATTTATTTATAAGATGCATCTAGATCATAGATGGTGATAATGACAACGATAATGATGATGATGATGTGTGCATGTGTATGTGTGTGTGTATGTATGTGTGAAAAGGAGAAAGAAGGTGGGGGAGAGAAAGAAATACACATGGAGTTATTTTCAACACTTAAAGGCAACAGAAAAAGTGGCCTACATAGTAGAAAACAGAGCTTTTACTTGCCCCCCCTTTACTAACAGATTTTTGATAAATTGCCAATTGCCTTCATGCATATTCAGAACTGTGCAATGCAGTCTTTTTTTTTTTTTACTGCAGATAGGATACAGACACACAAAATGATCCAGGGTTTTAAGAAGCCCTTATTCATATCTCTGGTAAATGCTTTAAGGATATGTATTTTGGCAGAGATGCTACTGAATGATTTTGCCTTTGAGATTCTGTACTCTGCGGATAATGGGAAGATTCAGCACAGTCAGTCTAGCATTACATTGTTCTACAAGCTCCCACGTAGATTCTGCTTTGTTCTCACAGGTTGTGTGTCTCTGGCTGCCAGATAGTTCCCGCCGCCCTTCCTCTCTCTGCTCTGCCAGGCCCTGCTGACCTCCAGGCGTGTCCATCCCTGGAAGAAGAAGTTTATAATGAGGATGGGAAGATTGAGGAGTATTTTGCCTTTGATGGAAAAGAAGAGTAGGTTGAATACTTGGCATTGGTTTCATAATGTAATTTATTTATTTGTTATATGCTCATTAATTTGTGCTGTATTCTTCACTTATTTGAATGATTTCTGTTCTTTGGAAAGCAATAGACTCCTCAAAGTTTTTAGATTTCTGGCAGGAATCTAGCACAGGCCAGAACAGTACTCACATTAGGGTTCTAGGCCCTAACTCAACAGTTTACCAACCAAAAGGGCAGGAGGAGATTCCTATCTCTGCACTAAATGCGTGTTTCATTCAGTTATCAAAAATTACAAGCTAGTATAACACAAATTTGTCTCAAGGCAGGAGACAGCCTGTCATACAAGATACTCAGGAAGCTGAGCGCTTCCTGAGGATCTTGGTTCAAAATTAATCTGGGCAGGAAAGTTCTGGAGACTTTTTTTTATCTCCAGTTGACTACCAGAAAGACAGAAATGAAGCTGTGGCTCAAAGTGGTAGACTACTAGCCTTGAGCACAAAAGTCAGGGAGAATGCCCAGGCCCTGAGTTCAAGCCTAGGACTGGTGTACATGTGCACATACGCACATGCACACAAAAATTGTCTCATGACTGAAAATTGGTACAGAGTAATCGGGTTCTAAAAAGGCTTAACAAATATAAGGAGATTGATATCATATCAAATATCGTTTCTGACCATAATGATGTAAAAATAGAAATTGTTAGCAAGGAGAAAACTGGAAAATTAACCAATATGTAGGAATTAAGCATTGTTCACCTGCAGAACAAGTGGGCTAAAGAGGGAGGAAAAAAGAAAGTCGGTGAAAATCTGAAGACAAAAGTAAATGGAAATACAGTATCACAAACCTATGAGATGGAATACAAGTCCCTCTAAGAAGAAAGTTTGCAGAAATAAATGCCTGTACTTGAAAAATGAACAAAGATCTCATATAAGTAAACTAAACTTACACTTGATGGAATGACACGAAAAAGAATAAATGAAGCCCAAAGTTAGTAAAGAAATAATAGAGATCAGAGTGTCTAGTGAAAGATTAGGAAAAGAAAAATGCAACAGAGGAATGAAGCTAAGAATTGCTTTGTTAAGGAGGCTAAGGATTGCTTTGTTTATTGTGTTTTTTTTCTCCTAGGCATAGTTTATAAATAAAAGTTTGTATATTTAGAATGATAATCATATGCTGCTGTTTTAAAAGTATGTTGTGTATATAAGTAAAAATAAATATGTAGATGCTTGCAGGACTGATGAAATAGGCATGTAGATAGATAGATAGATAGATAGATAGATAGATAGATAGATAGATAGATAGATAGATAGACAGATGGAAGATTTATTTTAACTTTAACCATGTATACTTAGTCATTAAAATGGGTCTTCATCGTCAGTGGTGATGAACATTTGGAGCCAAAATCGCCTCTCCGGGGCAGGAAGCGGAATAAACACGGGCTTCCTCCTGTTTCTCCTCATGACTGTATCAAAGATGCGGTGGCAGCAGAAGTGTTTGATCAAGTCTGGAAAAATGTGGTAGAAATACTCCAAGAGCTGATTCAAAGAACCTGGGATGCTACAGTCACTGGTGCTTATCTTTCTTTAAATATAGTTTACTAAAGAGAACAAAAGGGGCATTATTGGCTTGAGAAGTGGGCTTTCTGCCTTTATTTTATTTATTTTTGGTTGATCATGGGATTTGAGTTCAGGACTTGGTCACTGTCCCTGAGGGATTTTGCTTAAGGCTTACCGCTTTGAACCATAGTCCCACTTCCAAATTTTTGGGTGGGTAATTAGAGATGAGTCTCATGGTATTTAGTGCCCCTGCTGGCTTTGAACTGCGATCCTCAGATCTCCACCTCATGGGTAGCTAGATTACAGATGTGAGACACCAATACCTGGCTTCTACCTTTATTCATGAATGATTTTTACTATTTTTTTCACAAAAAGGACATTCTTATTTTGGTATTCTCAAAGTAATATACATGCATGCTGTTAAAACCAACAATAAGAAACAATAAGAAAAACAGAAATACACATAAAGAAAGTAGAAGATACTTTAAATTGTGATTTAAAAATTGCCAATAATGGTGTGGATATGAATACTATTCTTTGTCTAGTCAGAGGGATTAGTTGGACTTCTATAAACGGTAGAGAGTCTCTGCTGTATAAAGCCACTCCTCACTTACCACTGACAGGAGCCTCCCAGGAGTAGACTATCTTGGGGAGGGGTGGTTGGGGGTGGGGGAACGAAGGCTCCATGCTCTACTGCAGTGATCTTTAGTCAGAGGCCACATGGGAACTGTGATGACCCAGGAGCAAGCAAGAACAAATGTCATCTTTGATGAGTGACATTTTAGTGCTTGTAGGAGGTAACCTCATATGTCTCAATAACTTTCCTGTTGACACAGAAGGAAAAAAGCAGAATGCAAAACTGAAAGTAGCTGAAAATAGACCTTCAAATGTTTTCATCTCCCGGGTGAGCACCGAGGTGGCCAGAGTCCCTCCATCCAGAAGTTCTGAAACACGTGGCATGCCGCTGGCATCTCACCTCCATCCCCCTCAGGTACCCATCCACCTCTCTTTCCTTTGACTTTACACCTGTCTTCTCAGGTGTATTTACTTCCATTAAATCAAGATATTGTGCTGTTCGTCGATAAGTTGAAATGTAATCTTTTAACTTTTTATACTATATGTAATGTAAGTCGATATAACATATAAAATATAAATTTTAACTTAACATAGAATTATTTTAACTTTTTAGATGACTCCGTGATGTTTAGTAGAATCAGCACAGTCTTTTTCCCCTTTCCTGCTGTCCTATTCTTTGTTTATTATCACGCATTAATTGTACAGAAAATTTTCACTGTGATTCTGTACAGTTTTTGTAGGTTATATTATGCTATTTTCACACATATCTACTTTGTACTTTGATCCTATCACCTCATCATTCTTATTGGTTCCCTTAACCACTTTTCCTCATATACAATCACTACATTTTTAATGGCCATTTAGACTGTTTTGATATATGAGACTATTTTCTTATCTTTTGTGAGAGAAAATAAGACACTTTCTCTAAATTTCTAGCCACTTGTGAAGTTATGAATGGTTTCCTCTTTTCCCACCAAAGTGACAAAAAACAATAAATACACATTGGATTCAATGAATATTTATTGCTTATATGAAACGTACCATGTCTGATAAATTTTGGAGATGTATAGATGAATAAAACTTAGTGTCTGACCTAGTCAAGCAGAAATTATAACAGGAAGTCAGATACAATTGATTCTTCAAGGGGTATGCAAAACAAAGCATTATGGAAGAACCAAGGAGAGAATGGCACATCCTGATTGGAGGCTGAGGACTGATCTATGTTGGAGGTGAAAGCAGAGCAGAAATAGAACATGAACAGACACGTGGAAGTAGGGGAAAGGTGGTTAAGTAGTGTGAATCCAAGAAAGATGGAAGTGTTTCGGGAACAGTGATCACATTGAAGGTAGAGTAGCAAATAGAGTTTTGAAGTCTTGAGGCTTATTCGGAACACTTCAAGTTTTCTGAACTTCATCTCTGTATAATGGGCACAATAATATGCTGTCTATGAGACTGTTGTAAACATCAAATCAGAAACATGTGAGAGCTCCCAACACCAAACCAGACATATACTAGGCATGCAGTACCGTTTCTTAGGATTGTGTCTTTACTCAAAGATTTATTAGCAAGGGAAGGTAGAAAGGGTGGATTGACTCATGGGAGATATTCAATCATGTGGCCTGTCTTGTTGAGGATGAAGCTGAAGGAAAGGGTCAAATAGGATCCCTACTCCTGAACTAGATATTATTTACAGGTTAGTTGGAGAGGGTCAAACCATGCCCCCCCCAAGTTATAATAGTGTTGATAATAAGGTGATTAAGAGTTTGAACTCTGAATAGAATACAAGCTTGGAAGTTGACATCACCATTGATTAGTTCTGTGAGTTCAAATCAGTCCCTTCTAAAAACTTTTATTTCACTGGGTGCAGGTAACTCATATCTCAAACCCTACCTACAGGAGTGCCGAGTGCTGAAGCCAGCCAGCAACAAGGCGGCATTCCTGATTTAGGGGGTGAGGATGAGAAGAAAAAGACAAGAAACAGATGGGGTCAGGAGGTCTGCAGCTTAAGACTGCAGCTTAAGACAGCAGCCTAACACTGCAGCCTAAGTCTGCAGCTTAAGACAACAGCTCCGTTTATTTTTAGTTCCAGTCTTATATAGTATCATAAAAACAGAAAACATCCAGGGGTTACTTTCGTACAAAACAACAAACATATTTCAGACATAATAGTCCATCCCCTTGTGCGCTTATCTTAAGTCAGCAATGAAGATCCATGGGTCAGCCTGACCCCACACTCAGCTCCGAACACAGGAGGATGAGACCTGAGGATCACAGTTCCAAGTCAGCCCTCAGCAGGGAAGTCTATGAGAGTCTTATCTCCAGTTAGCTGCCAGAAAGCCAGCAACAGAGCTGCAGCTCAGGTCTTAGAGTGCTACCCTTAAGTGAGACAATTCAGAGGCAGCACCTAATCCCTGAGTTCAAGCCCGAGTTCAAGCTCAAGACACCAGAACCAAAAACCTCCATTCAATTATCTACGTATACAGTAGGAACCTGTGAGAATGAAAGAATGTAAAACATTTAGTACCATGGTAGTGTTTGTTATAATCAAACATCAATGCTATAAATCATGCCATATTCTGTAAGTAGATTCTATAAATTCTAGGGGGTTCAGAGGGGAAAAATACCTTTCATGAAGTAACTAAGCTCTAAATGATAAGTTAGATTTGATAACACTGATAAAGGAAAGGAGAGGAAAGTAAGAAATGAGTAGAAAATCTTAGTTAGATAGAAGGAAACAGGCCTAAACATGCTGAGTGTGGTTCAGGGAGCAGTGGGTAAAATGGCACTTGCTAGACTTGCTTTTCTTTCTAGTGCAAAGGTTTTGTTTTCTTTTTGTTCGTTTGGTTAGTTGTGAGTCTTGAACACAGGGCCTGTGTGCTATCCCTGAGATCTTTTGCTCAAGGCTAGTGTTCTACCACTTTGAGCAACAGTGATTTTTGAGTGATTAACTGGAGAGAAGAGTCTCACAGGGACTTTTCTGCCTGTGCTGGCTTTGAACTGTGATCTTCAGATATCAGCCTCCTGAGTAGGTAGGATTACAGGTATGCACCACTGTACCTGGGTAGCGGAAAGGTTTTAGCCGTCACTCTGCTTTATCCATTGAGGGAGAAGTTTGGAGTTGCCATCTACTTGTTGGATCTGGTCTCTTTAAACCCTTCTGATACGTTTAACACAGTAAGGTCCCACTCAGTTTAATAGGAATAGAAACGCTAAGGAAATTTATAAAACATACTCCCTTTAGTGAGTTCAGCCACACCATGCCATTTGCTTCCTGCTAATTTCTGGAATGACACTGGTCATGTTTTAAATTTTAGTTTCTTTTCACCTTTCTCAGATCCATCGCTTCTCCAATAACTTTTACAGTGATTTGAATGGTGTGATGACAATTCAAGCCAAACCACTTCAGCAGAGACCTGCCTACTTCACAGACAGAGCACAGTATGTCTAAAGGATACCCTGCCATTTCCCTCTCCACACAGCTCCTGGCACTGAAGATTTCAGGGACACCATTTCTCAGGAAATGGTGGTAGTCTGAGCATTCTTTCAATGAATACCCAGGGCAGTATATTTTGTACATTGACATTGTTGTAGGTAACACTGAGGAAAGCAGACATAGTTATTTTCCTTGCTCTCAAGGCTCTTATAGCTAAATAGCTAATTGGATTTCCCTCTCCTAGGAACGAACAAGAGGACAGATTATCTGGTGTGGGGTCCAGTGCTCTTTCCTCTATACAGCCTCGCCTGGGACGAATCTCAGATACTCGTGGTTTCCAGACTTCTGCCAAGAAAACAGCAGTACACAGGAGGCTGCCTTCTCTTCCTTCAGAATCACAGAGACTGAAAACCCCCAATGTGCACAGTGAGGAGATTCTCAGAGGAACCAAATTGTAAGTTTTGTTTCTTTCATAGTCAACTAAGGATCACAAAAGACAGGCACATCTGTTAACTGGGGTGGATTATTGATGGATTATTTTGGACAAAGATTCCTCTACTAGATTTTAGCTAGATTTTTTTTTAATGACTTCATGTAGTTGAGTTTTTTTTTTTTTACCACTAATTTTGTCTGAGTGGTATGTGTAACTATACACTAAATTGCTGCTAAGTATATTTAAATAGAAAATGTATTGTCAGGCTATATTTGTGTTCATAATAACTGGGGTTTATTAATTGTTTTTATTGTTACCAATACTAGGTAGATGGAGTACTGACATTTACAACTGCATGATATCTTCTCTGTTAATTTTTTTTAAACAAAAAATGCATTTTTCAGCTGCATTCAGGTGACACTCAGCTATTATCCTAGCTACTCAGGAGGCTGAAATCTGAAGCCAGTTTGAATTCAGCCAAAGGAGCAAAGTTTATGAGACTCTTAGCTCCAATTAACCACCAAGAAACCAGCAGTGTTCTCAAAGTGACAGATCTCTAGCCTTGACCAAAAAAGCTCAGGGACAGTGGTTAGACCCTGAGTTCAAGCCCCACATCTAAAAAAAAAAAAAACCAACCCACAAGAACCAAAAAACATTTCTCCTTCCTTTAGCTTGACATGCTCCTATGACTTCTTCAATCCAATTTCAAGTGATCAGCTTTCTCAGAAATTTCTTCTTCCTCCCCTCAAACCTGGGTTTTTGAAACAGTCTTTCATCACAAATCATCTCTATTTTCTATCCAAACAAACATAGATCCTCCAATTGTACATTTCTCCCTGTCTTATCTTCTCTCTCTGTAGACTAACATATCATTATTTGTCTCATGGTCATGAAAATATCAAGGTATTTTTAAGAATTTCTCTGGTTTTTAAGGGGGAGAGCTAGATCTTCAAATCCTTTGTGCTCTGCATATTTCCTAATACAGCGTTGATCTCAGCGAGTCTAGATTGGCAGTCATAGTTAAACGAGGTCACTGTAACTGGGACTGGATTTCTTCTGCATATTTATCTCCCCAAACTGCCTTGGTCTCTCTGAATGTTGTTTCAGGAAGGCAAACTCTGATAGTACTGCAAACTGGCAGGCTCATGGTAGTGTGCGTGGATGTTCAATGGTATGTTGTTGTATTTACAGGCAGACTGGCTTAGATCGCCTGTCCTCCCCAGCAGTTCAAGCCTTCCGGAACAGATTACCACCTATAGGCTCAGAAGCTGGGGAGCAGAACACAGCAGTGTCTGGAGCTCGCTTTGTTTCTGTAAGACAGATTTCATTATAAACGTAAACATGTTAGTCTGTTGGAAAACAAACAAAAAAGCAAGATTGGCATTTCCAAGAGAAGTTAGTCTCATTAGAGAATGAGCTGAGTGGTTTTATTCAAAAATATCTTTATATATGTTTCCAAAGAGTTTGTGAAAATTTACAGAAAGCCTAGGAGGACTTCATTCATCCTTTTGTGAAGTGAAATTGACTTGCACTAACACCTCGAGACCAGGTGTCATGGGGAGGACAAGAAATTTATTTCTACAGACAGCAGATCTCTGGATTCTGCCATTCAGACAGCATGGTTCGGTAGAGATTAATCTCTCTGAACTCAATTCCCTCATCTGTTGCAAGGTAAAATGATTCCTATCTCAAGGAATTATCATAAGGGTTAGATGAACTCATAAATTTCAAATAAAACCTGATATAAATAAGAGCTCAGTAAATGCTTACTGTCATTTTTTTTCTATTTTATGAGGTCCCACAGTTAGCCTTTGCCATGCTTATTTTAGTGTAAAGTATCTTCCCACATGGGCCTTTTCCTCTAGCAGTGGAGATAGAGGGAGGGATGTGTGCTATTTGTAGTATAGATAATCAGGCTTCTGCCAGACTCACAGTTCACCTGGACACAAGTCACTTGTAACTATTGAATAAATTCCAGAAAGTCCCCATTGAGTTAAGACAGACAAAACGAATTAATCTAAGGTATTGTCTTCCATAGGCTCAAACACAGCAGCAGAACTGGTCCTCAGAAGGCAAGAGGAAAACTTTAGTACTTAGCTAATAAGAGAAGACCAACATAAATGAGCCTGATGCTTCCCAAATTCACAATTATACTTCTGTGAGAATTTAATATCAAGAATTTTACATAGTTAAAGATTTTGGTCTCTGTTTACCTACTACTGTACCGACATTCATAGGGTTAAGAAGTGCATTCTTAAAGCATACTCATATATTTTCTTAGTAGACTTGATACTTAGAGATATCTACATCAAACTTTCAAAATCAGCGAATATTAAATGAGTGAACACTTGCAGAATATATAGTATTTTTTGCCTACAGGTTATATTTGTTTATTGATTGATACAAGAGCATAATGTACCCTGTTTAGAACAGAGGAAGGCACCCACAAAACCGCATACTGAGTGCAATGCCTGACGGCATGGAACGTTCACCTTTTCGAGAAAGAACCATTACCCTGGAACAGGTTTCAAGGCCCAGCACAACTCATACATTCCGGGTAGGATTCTCTGTTTGATTTTTCTTTTTAAATATGAAAAAAAGTCCACCTCATGCCTCTATTTATTTTTCTCTTGACAGTCAGATACCCCTCGGAAAGGTTCCTTGACACCCATGGAGTTTACTGGTCACACATGGACAGGGCAGAGTCTTTTAACAGGTCAGCTTTTCCCACTCATGAAGAGAATGTAGTAAACTGAGAGTGACAGTGCATGCTTGTGAATCCCAGAATTTGCAGGCTGAGGTAGGAGGATGGTGAGTTCAAAGCTAAATTACCTGTGTTACCTTGTGAGACTCTCTCCCTCTCAATAAAAGCCAATTTTATAATTTGTGACATTTCAAATTTCAGGACATGATAGTAAAGATTATCAGATGTGAGTCGGGAAGTGCTGGGTGTGAGCAAGGCAAAAACCTGTTTATGTTCGATTAATCCTGTTATTGAGGTGGTGGGTGGGTTCCAATGAAATGTCAAGGAAATATATCTAAGAGATTCTTTCCAAAGAGCAACCACTCTCATGGCCCTCCAGGTTATAAAACAGAAGAGTTCATTCAAAATATTCATCAGATAAGGTTTCTTGTGTTTGGAGATACTGCTCTAGAATCATCTAATAACTTGAATGCATGATTTTATATCACTAATACTGTATATGCAATTGGATCTTTTACCAAAGGACCTGTATTGGTAAAAAAAAAATAAATAAAACAAAACAAAACAAAATCAAAAATAGAAAACACTAGGCAAACAGCAGAAGCTTTTCATAAAATTTAGCATCTGCCATATAACGCTGGTTATATTTTCCTTGTTAAATAAATGCTTAATTTAAAAATTTTTTAAAAAGATTATCTAGTGTAAAATGTCTGATGAGACCATGCACAACAATATAGAGGCCAGACCCTCAATGCATTTTCCTTTAGCTTGTTTTTCAGTCTTGATCTTTTCCCCAGGCCAATATACCACAATTTTCCTTGTTCCACCACCTGAGTATTGGTGACTACAGGCCACAGCCAGCCTATCAGAGACTTTTTTTGGCCTTTCACTTTTTTTTTCCTGTGGCTGAGTTTGGCCTAGTGGTAAAGTGCCTGTCTAGCATGCATGAAGATCCGGGTTCATTCCTTGGTACCACATATATAGAAAAAGCCAGAAGTGGTGCTGTGGCTCAAGTGGTAGAGCTCTACCCTTGAGAAAGCCCAAGGACAGGGCTCAGGCCCTGAGTTCAAGCTCCAGGACTGGCAAAAAAAATTTCCTATGGTAGTAGCTCTAGGCTGCTGTGTGTTTTCTTGTTAGAGATACTGACTGCCATGTGTGAAGTAGAGCTGTCTAATAGCTTGTTGGGGCACACAATTTGAGATAAAGAGAGAGAACTGGACTCTAAACTACTTTAAAATCTGTACACCTAGTAGTTTGTGCTTCAGAAAATACTGAGTCAGCACTGTTCCCTGGTGGTGCTGGGAATCCAGCCCAGGGCCTTGGCACATGCTAGGCTAGTGTTCTACCACTGAGCATATACCTGCAGCCCAGTGTATCCTTGTATCAAAAAAATTGAGATAATAATTATTATTGGTGGCTAGAGGCCTTTTTCAAGTCTATTAATGTGCTCAAGAGAGTCTAAGTGAAAGTTTATATCCTTTTTGGTCTGATAAGAAGATACAAGACCACATCTGTTCTTTGAAAACTTGTTCAAAAAAATCCTCAAAGATGGTAAGGGGCTATCCTCAATAGCAAGCAGGAATTCTTACAGCAGGGCGCATTATGCTCCCCAGGAAGTTAGACTAGATGTGGAGAAGGAAGTTGTGGCTCACACTCCTTTACTCAACTTCTTGGGACACAAGGAACAACCCAAACCAAGCTCTATACAGGAGCAATCTCTTTCAAATTCACCATTTATGGGAGAAAGCATCTTAGAACTATTGCTTCCGTTTTTCTCAGGATAATAAATGTTTTTTTTTGTGTGTGTGTGTTGTGTGTATGTGTGTGTGTGTGTATTTGTGTATGGGGGAGGGAGGGAAGGAGGGAAGGAAGAAGGGAAGGAGGGAGGGAGAGAGGGAGGGAGGGAGGGAGAGAGAGAGAGAGAGAGAGAGAGAGAGAGAGAGAGAGAGAGAGAGAGAGAGAGAGAGAGAGAGAGAGAGAGAGAGAGAGAGTGTGTCTTGGGGCTTGAACTCAGAGCCTGGGCACTACTCTGAGATTTTTTTTTTTTTTTTTGTCTCAAGGCTAGCTCTCTACCACTTGCACCACAGCTTCAGTTCTGGCTCTTTTGGTGGCTAATTGGAATTAAGAGTCTCACACTAGGAGTTCTACAGACTTTTCTGCCCAGGCTAGCTTCAAATCACAATCCCCAGATCTTAGCTTCCAGAGTAGGCGTTATCGGTGTGAGCCATCCATACCTGGCTATGTTTTTGTTTTGATTTTGTATATGATTCATTATTCATTTATTGTGTTTTAAAAATAAATTTTAAGCTATATGAGACGCATAAAACAAACCCCTTGAGATGTTGAACTTCTATCATCTTAGTGAGAATTCCTGTTATGGTTTATGTTTTAGGTTCACAATATGTGCCTAAATCTTTTCAGAGGGCAACTCTGACTTCAAGAAAGCGGTTCCAAGTGGCATCTTGATATTATGTGTCCTAGAGCTGTGGACTTATTGGAAAGTGGAAGAACAAGTATTATAATATATATCTATTACCCTATTTGTCTTACATTCTGACATATGAGACTTCCTGAGAGAAATGTAAACCAGTAAGTTAACATAATATTTTCATTTTACATAGAATAAAAGTTGAAATGACTCATCTTCATTGCAAAGTTCTTCAGGCTTTGTTCAGTATACCCTAGTATATCTCATTTGATCATCAGAAAATTCATACGATCATGCATTTGCATGCTAACAATATACAGGTGTATTAAGTAAGAATATGCCATTTTGTAACTGTACCTTGATAAAAAAAATTTTTGTTTGGCTCCGATTCTCTGAATCTATCAAATCACAGATTATGAACAGATAGTACTTCTTTAAAAATAGTAAAGTCAGGACCAGGAGTGTAGCCTAGTGATAGAGGGTTTCCTAGCATGTTTGAGGCCCTGGGTTCGATTCCTTGGTACCACATATTCAGAAAAAGCTGGAAGTGGTGCTGTAGCTCAAGTGGTAGAGCACTAGCCTTGAGCAAAAGTGTCCAAGGACAGTGCCCAGGCCCTGAGTTCAAGCCTCAGGACCGGCAAAAATATAGTAAAATCATTTTTGAGACAATTTGTCCATTTGAAAGAGATGCTGGTTGTTCTAATCATTATGCTGCATTTCTTATACCTTTGGGTAAAAGCACTCATGAGCCTCTATAAGAAATGTCAGTGGCTAATTTGAAGCTACTAGCTCGTGGAAATACGATAGTAAACTAGTTCTCGTCAAATTCTGACAGTTTAGAAAAGATCCCACATTTATTGATATTTAAAACTGAATATGAATATAATTAAAATCTAGGGCAAATAGTTGCCCTAGATTTATCATGTCAGGTGCAACAGCCATCCTAGAAGATCTACTTTCAGCCCCTCTTCTTCCTCACCTCACTTCCTGACCTATGCTCAGGTGAAACCTCTGACTCCTTCTCTTCTATCCTCTTGCTCTGCTTTATTTTCTTCAGAGCATGAATCACATCTGGTATTGTGGAATGAAGAATGCAGAGAGAAATAATACTTAGAGGGAGATAGCTTTACAGCAACTTTAATCCTTGGAATAATTTTTGCATTCTTACATCTCAATTTGTCCAGTTCCTTTTTTTTCCTCTAATTTTCCTGACTCCAAAGCAAAACTTGATAGACACACATAGTGCTTCACGCTTAGTTCCCTATATCAGGCAGACCAAAGTATCTTGAGGATGTGCTCAATGATTCTGCAATACAACCAATGAAAATCTGTAAAAGAACACAGGAATCTTAATCAAGCAATTGTTCAGCAGGAACAACTTCTAGATAAGCAAGGATCCACACACTCAGTGACCCTGGTGAGTTTTTCTCTGGCCCATCATTACTGCTGTCCACTCTTTTCCCTCACACCTGGTTTATATCAAGTTCTAGGTACCAGGCAACAACTCCCTCATGCATCTCGAACTTCTTAAAAGAAAGATGACACATGGTTCATCTAAAAGAGCAATAAAGTAGTGTGTCCAGGACAAATTACTTTTTTAAAAAAGAGAACCACGGAATCTATTTGATGGTAGCTTACATTGCTTGACATGAGAGGGTGAAGAATGAGAACATTATTTAAATATTAGTAAAAAACATGTTAAAAATAGAACCAAGAACAACAATTTTGAAGTGTCTTTCCAAAATTTTGATTGGAAGATAAAGTACTATTACAGATTACAGGGGATTTGGGGCTCTTGTTTCTAAAAGAGATAAAATAAGAAAAGAAATATAAATAAATATAATTTATTTTATACATATCTTATAAATATCTTATTTATAGGTTGAGAAGTCAGCAAATAATGCTTATATCAAGGATGGTGCTTTTCTTATCTAAAAATGTTTGAGGGTGATGTTTTTCTGGTAGTCTACTTTAAATGAGTATTGTTATACCATTTCTGTAATGTGGTAAATTAGTTGATCCTGAGATCAATTTTCAAATGCAGGTTAGTGATTCCATTAATTAAAATGACTGCTTATTTATCCCAAACAGCAGAATGTAGTGAAAAAATTTTTAAATGATTTCAGAAAATATAAAATATAAATGAAAATTTCTGAATTTTATAAATTGAATAAAAATGCAAGTGTCTGCATTCATATTATTCTGAACTAGAATGGACTTCTTATACCAATTGAGAGGTACATTTTAAATATCATAAATCATTTCAGTCTATTTTTATTGTCATTGTTTTCTTATAACTACAAGTGATTGTTCAGGATATTTGATGTTTTTACTTTTGATAAAATATAAGTGTTCAAAGAGTTTTCAAAACTGTTTTGCATTGTAAAAGAATCTTTGTATTCTTAATATATGTAATTTGTGTGACTGTTTCTTACTTTACAGTTTTTAACACAAAGGCATTAAATTATTTTTAACAACATAGCAAGGTTCCCTCAGTCAATTCAAAATGTATGTCCACACAAATGGGTGAAGAAGTTATGAATATGCCAATCAAATAATCCTTTGTTTCACATAGTAACATGTTGACATGATAATTATAATTTATTACTTCATCAAATAGTAAATACTTTGTATAAAATGTTATTAGTATTGCATTAACAACGCAAAATTGTTGCTCAAAAAGAATTTACATTATAGTGCCATGCATTTTGCCTGAATACACAATAGTTATTATTAGAGATTGAAAGAGGTGTTTGTGGGAGAGCAGATGTTAGCAGGAAACCAGACACTGAGTTTGATCCGTGTATGCCACACCAAACACTAGCAGTATGTATCATTAATCTATGGTAGTGAAAAGAGTTTAAAAGTTACCACTATCAATTTGTTGCAATGAAATAGTTTGGGGAGTATGTTCAAGAAAATAGAGGAAAAAACACATAATTTAAAAAAACCCTTGGATCTGACAATTCATTTACATTTGTAGAACCAAATATTAAAAGGCTACATGGATAATTGCTATGTTTAATAGGATATTAAACACACTATAATATTAGTGCAATGAAAAATGAGTCAGGCAATGGTATGTGTAGCTCAGTAATCACATCACTTCGACACGTGGTATGGTGGTATCACTGGATGAAGGGTGAAGTAGCTATTCATGTTTTTTCAATGGATACATTTTTGCCATGCACACATGTTCACACAATGACAGCAATTAAGTTTTAGGGTTCAAATGTTAAAGATAAGTTTTTAGCCTCTAGAAATTAGCATAAGGGTGTATCTTTTTTATTATTCTGTGGTGGAAAAATATTCTAAACAGAACAAAAAGCATAAAACATAATGGAAAAGGAATACATTTGATTTCATTAATGTTTCAAAGCACTCTTTTCATCCAAAGATATTATTAATAGAATGATAAGCAAGCTACAGAAGAGCAGATATTTGCACTATATATTTGTGAAAAGGCTTATAGTCTCACATGCACACAGTTTTTATATAATTGTTTACTTAATGATATGTGTGTGAAATTGTTTAAGATCACTACGTTATTTCAATGTTAGGCATGGGCAAACCATTTAATAGATTTTTTTTCAGGAATCTTATGCAAAGGTGTTCACATAATGAACCATTAGGGAAATATCTCAATTTTGTATACACCTCACTGAACAGTTGCTTTTTTCTAAAGACTATACCAGAATAATGACAACTACATGGAGAAATTAGAATCACTATAGATTCTGACACTGGCACAACTTTGGAAACTTGAAATTAAAACCAATGTTAATGTAGGAATAGTATGAAGCAAGTCCACTCCTTGACAGGTGTTCAGTAGAAATGTGTACATATGCATAGCAAAAGGTGTGTGAGAAACAGATGATACAAGACTAGCTATCAGGGAATAGCCATTGAAACACACGAAGCACTCATTTATGGTAAATATGTTCCAACAATGGACTATATTAAAGCTGTGTGGATAGCAGGAATTCTGCACACAGCAGTATAGATCCCCTCACAAGCACAATGAGGTTAAGAAGGTTAATACTGAAGTACTTACTAGGTGACTTCATGTTTTATACTATGACCTGGTGGTAGCTACAAAAATGTGATTACTTTTGCCCCCAAACTTTGATGACAAAGTTCTATATGATTTAATCTGTATGACTCTGCAGATAATATAGTTCTATATATGTGTATAATATATATATGTATATGTATACATGTATAATATATAACATAATACATATTATAGAACTAATATAATACATGTAACTATTATATATTGTTAGGTAATATAACATACATATATTTCAGGGTGAATATATATGTTCTATGTATTATATATGCATATGTGTATTCTATATCCTTCCAGAAATGTGTTTTTATAAAAGTTTTTCATTTGGGAAGTCATAGCAGTGACTGACATCTTAAGAAATAAAAGTATCAAGATTTTCAAAACTTTTCTTTAATTCCCATATTATAACTCATGGTGACTCCTGATTTTAACCTCCAAAAGCACCTGTTTGAAACAGAGGAAAATAGGAAGCACAGACTTTTATCAAAGAAAGGTCTTGCAGTGAGAGGGCATCTTGGCACATAGAATGCATGTCCAGGAGGAGTAGCAGGAGACTTCTCAGGCCCTGGACCGCACCATGAAACTGACAATCTGCAGAGGTGTGAGATTGCTTTCACACTGACAATGAATAAGCTTGCTACAAAGCATAGTTGCATTGTGTTGTCAGTGCCTGCAGTTGTCACCAGGCTGTCCCATGAGAAGGCCAGGACACACAAGTCATAAACTTTCAGCCTTCTACCTGTTAGATCTGAGATTTTTTACGTTCCATCACAGTACAAGTCCTTGAGTGCTAACCAGAGACTTGAAGAAAGATGATTAGAGGAACAAAGAGGTATCGCCTCCCCTCCCTTCTACACAAAGCATCCTGGACAAAAAGAGAACACTTTTAAACCAGATTTCCCACAGCTTGCTCCATTCCACCTGTGCATGTGACTTTGTAGTGTCAGTGACCTTGTGCTCAGAGATCCTGATGGTTTAGAACTCCTCTCATCCCTCCAGCTGAGAAGCATTTCACTGCCCATGCTCTACTGTTCGAAGTGCTCTTTCCTGAGGGGAGTTCTTCTAGCTACACAATACTCTGTGGAGATTAGTGGCCAATCAGATATGAGCATATCTTTGACTTTTATGGCTAAACTGATGTTATAGCTCACCCACAGTCCTTTAGTAAGGAGTAAACCAAAACCCACAAAACATGGGCCGGGAGTTTGGCCTAGTGGTTAAAGTGCTTGCCTAGCATGCATGAAGACCCGGGTTCGATTCCTCGGTACCACATACATAAAAAAAAAAAAAAAGCCAGAAGTGGTGCTGAGGCTCAAGTGGTAGAGCTCTAGCCTTGAGAAAGTCCAAGGACAGTGCTCAGGCCCTGAGCTCAAGCCCAGGACTGGCAAAAAAAACAAACAAACAAAAAAAACCCCCCACAAAACAAATGTAAGTTAATAAAGGCATTAAAAAAGAAAAAGAAGAAGTCTGGCAGGGACTGGTGGCTAACGTCTGTAATTTTAGCTATACAGGAGGCTGAGATCTGAGGATCAAAGTTCAAAGCCAGCCCGGGCACAAAAGGACCTGAGACTCTTATCTCCAATTAACCTCTAGAAAATGAGAAGTAGGGCTTGGCTCAAAGGTAGGGTGGTAGCCTTGAGTTGAAGAGCTCAGAGACAGCGCCCAGGCAAAGTTCAAGTTTCATGACCAACAAAAATTAATTAATTAATTAAAAAAAAAGAAGTCTAAAGGGATTCAACAGAACAGAATGACTTGTCAGTTTCTCTTCTCCATTCCCACTCATCAGTATTGTTGAGAAGAGGTTACACTATGTATCCCAGGCTGGTCTTGAATTTTTTACCCTCCTGCTGAACCTCTCTCCTTATGGCTGGGATTTCAGGCATGTACCACATCTTGATCATAGTGCTTTTCCTTCCAGTCATTAGTCTACTTAGAATGAAATCTTTTTACCCACTGTATCATTGTGTCAATAGTAATGTAACATGTTAATTTTATATATATGGGGTATATAAACAATGTAATGTATTACTTTTACATATTAAAGCAATGTTGATAAAATACAAGAATGTAATTATATGTTACATAACATACCCTGTCACTTTATTATTAGTTTTTTTTTTACACTTAATACACCATATACTTCTTTCCATGTCAGCACAAAGGATGGCAAAAAATAAAACAGAATGGGAGAAAAGCTTTAGGCATGTTTTCTGCACATTAAAAAGCCCTTGAACCAGGAGCTGGTGGTCCACACCTGTAATGCTAGCTACTGAGGAGGCTTAGATCGGAAGGTTTAAGGCCAGCTCAGGCAGGAAGGTCTGTAAGGCTCTTTGTCTCCAGTTAACCACTAGAAAAACCTAAAGTGGAGCAGTGGCTCTAAGTGGCAGAGCGCTAGCCTTGAGCAGAAGAGCTCCAGGACAGTGCCCGGGCCCTGAGATCAAAGAAACAAATGTAACTGTGGAATCATGTAGGAACACAATTACATAAAGGGGACAACAGGATCCACTCCTCCCTTCACCTTTCCCCTGTCTCCTGTGCTTCCCCGACCCCAAAGGCCGGGTGAGTGTGGGGGAAGGGGGGGGGAGGAAACCAAACAGAAAACTCTTGGCTCACTCCTCCTCCGTTCCTTTATCCTTTTCTGCTCTGGCTGGAAGATATTTTGGAAAACATCTAGATGGGAGCCTCACTTGGCTCTCCTGTGCGCTTTAGCAGTCCTTGGTGGTGTCGCTGAGGTCCACGAGGTCAAATGAGAACACTGCTGTTGGCGATCAGGGGTCACCCCCGGCCCCCCCCCCCCCCCCCCCCGCGCTGCCACACCACACTCTTGAAATCTGTGCTCCAAAGGCTGAATTTCCATCCAACCGCCTCTCTGCTTTAATCTTCACAAGACTGCCACAACAGCCAACACCCCTTTTCTCTGGACAGGCCTGTCCCCTCATCCCTACCCGAGGAAGGAGGGGCGGAGGAGTCACAAAGAAAGCTGCGGAGTCCGGGGGGGGGGGTCGGGAGTTCGAATCTCTCCATCCCAAACCACCCTGCGTGCGTCCTTCTTTGGTCCCCGCGGCACGCTAAGGGCTCTCTCCCGGGTCCAGCCTCCCCGACCCGCGCGCACACGCCGGGCTCCGCTCTTTCGCTTTCCCCCCGCGGCCGGTGCGCGCGTGACGCAGGCGCCCGCAGCGTACAGTGCCCTCCAGCCCCGGGGCGCGCTCGGGACGCCCGGGGTGGCTGCGGCACCTCGGGGCGGAGGCTTCGCTGCGCCCACCCCCGGCCCGGGGAAGACAGACGGAGCGAGTCTGGGGCCTGCTTTTTCTCTACTTCGGGCCCCAGTCCCCACGACCCCTCCCTCTGCCTCCTCCGCCCTCTCCCACCCCAGGGAAGCACTTGAACTTGGGAGTTGGACCTCCCGGGAAGCAGCCCGGCCCCGCCCCGGCCCGCCCCGCCCCGGGAGGCCTTTTATCTGCACACCGCCCACTCCCCCCGCCAGTCCAACCCCGAGGACCCGGAGATTGCCTGCTGGGGAGATGACTGGGCTCTGGCTGGGGTTCCTGGGTTCGAAGCTGCTTCTCTGGGGAGCAGCCAGCGCCCTCTCCTTCGCTGGCATCACCATCCTCTTCCACCTCCTGCAGCTGGTGGCGAACTACGCGCAGAAATGGCAGCAGATGCGGCCTATACCAACCGTGGGCCGCGCCTACCCCTTGGTGGGACACGCTCTGTTGTTTAAACCCTGCGGGAAAGGTAACGGATCAGAGGGAGTGTGTGTGTGGGGGGGGGGGAGAGCAGCGCACCCCAAACCAAGAGCTCTGTGGCACCCTGACCCTTGACCAGGACCCAAACTCTCTCCCAGTGCCACATCCCAAGCCTGAACTCCCTAGTCTTAGCTTCTCCTATACCTGGAACTTGAGATGCTGAATGTCGCTGAATTCCTGAATGCAGATCTTGTCATCTGATTGCTCGGGGCTTTCATATCCTTCGGTGAACTCTTTGTTTTGGTCTCTCTGGGAATGCAGTAAACCCCTGGCTTGCTTTTGGTTTTGCTTTTCCCATTTGGAGCTGCTCAGAACTCTAAAGCTTGTCTTTAAAGCCATGAGAATAGAAGCGTCCCTGCCTTCAAACCCAGCGCCCCCCTCTGCTGTCTCCCACAGTGGAAAACAGACAAGGCGGCTCCCACCTCTGCCACGCAGACCTCAGGCGATTTGGCAGCGGACTTTCTGTGTACATAAAACATCGAGACATCCTCTATGTACAGGTGTCTCTTTTGACCCCTGCATGCAGGAGAGAGAAAATTCTCAACTTTTTCAGCTCTTTGAGCATCTATCTGCATATGCAACCTATTATCTTTGGGGTTTTGATACATTGTATCACCTCACTTGAGTTTTCTGCCGTGGTATTTGTTATATCTATGGTTAGAAAGCCTTATGTATATAATTTCCAATAATGGTGACATATATGTATATATTTTGCCTTTTGAATATAGTTTGATGATTATAGCTTCTACTCATAACTGTTAGATACATGCAACTCTTTGCCAATATACCTGAGTATTTATGATTGCAGTGATATGTATGTTATTAAAACCTGGTCACAGTAATCCAAATAATTTTTAATCACAGAATACTTTCTTAGGTTATTCAGAAATTTTTTTTGTCAGTTATGGGGCTTGAACTCAGGACACTGTCCTTGGACTTTTTTTTTCTCAAGGCTAGAACTCTACCACTTGAGCCACAGCACCACTTCCAGCTTTTTTTTTTTCTATGTATGTGGTATTGAGGAATCAAACCTGGGTCTTCGTGCATGCTAGGCAAGCACTCTACCACTAGGCCAAACTCCCGGCCCTCACTCAGGAATTTTTATATTATATTTTCCAGATATGTTTTCCAGATATGCTGTGTTTTTTTTGTATTTAAACCTACAGAATTACAGAATCAGAACAGTTTTTTGGGGGAGATTATAGTTAAAACCTGCAAGTTTCTTTTCCATCCACACCTCTATTCTTGGAAAGTCATGTCATATATTCCTTTGGAGAATTCCACAAATTAAAACATTTAGTTAATAAGGCAGATCTGTATTAAAATAAATTCTGAGTCCATTGGACTGTTTAGGTAATTTTCCTTGCTGTGACTTCCCATGTGATGAAAAAGGCTACAAAGTGCTCTTTCACAACTTGACTTTCTCTTTCAACAATGTGAACTAGGTTTTGACACCAAGAAACTTGCTGCTCAATTTCCATCTTTATGACTGAGCTACTTAAGTAGATATTTGAAATTCTCTAAGTTAACCATCCTCCCCCGCCCCCTCCACACACACACTTGTAAAAGTAACTCTAGCCAGGCACTGATGGCTTATGCTGTAGTTCTAGCTACTCAGGAGGCTGAGATCTGAGAATCATGATTCAAAGCTAGATCTGGCAGGAAAGTCTATGAGGCTCTTGCCTTCAATTAACCACCAAAAAGCTAGAAGTGTAGCTCTGGCTCAACTGGTAGAATGCTGGCCTTGATCTGCAAAGCTCAAGACAGTGCTCAAGCCTTAGATTTATGTCCTAGTTCTCTCACCAAATAGATAGATAGATAGATAGATAGATAGATAGATAGATAGATAGAGGAAGAAAGAAAAAGTAACTCTTCCAAGATGTTTTTTAAGAGTTAAATTAATTCACCCAAAGTTTCTAGATAATTGTGTAGAACT
The DNA here is from genome assembly GCF_031878675.1 of Megascapheus bottae. Taxonomy (NCBI): domain Eukaryota; kingdom Metazoa; phylum Chordata; class Mammalia; order Rodentia; family Geomyidae; genus Megascapheus; species Megascapheus bottae. The sequence continues at coordinate 19,253,609 of NC_143528.1, read as the reverse complement.
TCACAAGAACAAGTCCTGTGATGCCAATCAAGTATTCACTGAAGTTCTTAATGCCCACTGTTGAGTTCAACTAAATCAAAGGTAGCAGAAAATTTTAAGACGCATCTCTTCTCTAAGTAATGCTATTTCCAGCACAAAAGACCAAAGCTTTCCTTTGGTGGGTAATGTCTGTATTCTGACACTAGTAAGCAGACTTTGAGTAGTGTTCACATGACTTCCGGTTGATCTTCGAACTCACTCCCTGGTTTTCCAAACCTATGGATTAATGTTTGCCTTCCACAGCTGCTCCCAGATGTTGCCCTTGATAGCTTTCAACCACTTTCAGACTGCTCTTGGCTTTTTGTCAGAAAGACCAAGGCAGGCCACATATCAGTATGAAGCAAGACATTTTGACACCCTACCAAGATTTTATCCAGGTCCTTTCACAATAACTTTGGCAACTATTTTATCCAAGAGACTTTTTGAGTCAGTGATACCATGTTCTAGAGTTTGGATACAATGCTATGTTCCACTAACTTGGTGGTACAGGAATGTGTTTGCTTATTTGCCTTTTCTGGTACTGTGGACTGAGCTCAGAATCTCATGATTGCAGTTTCTCAGAAAGCTCTCTTAGCGTTCATCCATGCTCAAGCTATTTTTTGGTTACTTTATTTTTCTGGGGCTAACTTCAGGCTGTGATCCTACCAATTTTTGTCAGTTATGGACTTGAACTCTGGGACTGGGTGCTGTTCCTGACCTCTTCAGCTCAAGGCTAATGCTGTACCATTGAGCCACAGCACCACTTCCTAGTTATGTTTTTAAAAGTACAGATTCTGGCATATCAGAACCCAACAATAATCATTCCATTTTAGCTAATATCATTGTTTTACATTTATATCTCTGGTAGTACATATTTTGAAATAATTTAGAAGCACAGAAAGATAATGTAGGGAGTTAAAATCTATTTTCACTGGAGCTTGTTTCAATGGTGATAATTCTCATAGCTACTATATTAATAGAAATGAAATAATGAACAACTGCACATTATGATGAACTAAAGTCTTGTCTTGATTGAATTCAAAATGCAATACTTCTTTTCTAGACTTTTTCCAGCAGATTATTCAATATACAGAGGAATATCGCCATGAGCCACTGCTTAAACTCTGGATTGGCCCAGTGCCTCTGGTGGCTCTGTATGAGGCAGAAAATGTGGAGGTAGGTATTCGGTAAACAGCATAAGTGTTTTTCTCTGAATTTGAGAGCAGGCACAATTCAAACAAGTGTAATTTCATTTTGACTCAATCTAAAGAGAGTTCAATTGAACATTTTGAGTTGTGTTGTTGGCACTGAATGTGCTCCAGAAGTAGTTCAAATACTGGGGCATCTGTACCCCTTTGCAGTTTTCCTCAGGTCTCAATACATTTATCCTAAAGTTTTGAGCAACACTAAATGGATTGTTCCATATGGTTACTGTTTGTGATCTTTCATACATTGCTCTAAGATGCTAAAGTACCTAACTAATAAAATGTATTTCCCTCAAGGTACAGAGGGAATCATTTTTCTACCAGTGATAAATATATTATTTCATATTTACAGGATATATGCTATGAATCTGGGCTAATGGTTTCCTCAGTTTACAGAAAGTTTGGGTCTCTGCACTCATTCCTGTGTACTGAGGAAATTATCTTGTAATAGGAAAATAAAAAGGACATGGCCAGGTAGCAAAAGTGGAATCAATGTGTCCATATTTGGTCCTACATGTTCATTCCTTCTTCTTTATCTTGACTTAAGGAAATCCCAGCCTCCATCTGATTTTCAATGTTAACCATATTCTCCAATATGTCAAATACATGCCTTAACTTGTGTACGTGTGTGTGTGTGTGTGTGTGTGTGTGTGTGTGTGTGTGTGTGTGTGCGCATGCGCATGCTGTTAGTAAGGCTTGAATCCAGGGCCTGGGCACTGTTTCTTAGCTTTTTCAATCAAGGCTGTGTTCTACCACTCGAGCCACAGCTCTACTCTGGAGATAAACATTTCTGAACTTTTCTCACCAGGCTGAGATCTTCAGATCTCAGTTCCCTGAGTAGCTATAATTCTAGACATAAATCACCAGTGTCTGCCTTTCTTACCTTAGTTCTTATCCTGAACCTCCCACTTGTTTTCAAACCATCGCTACTCGAATGCCTCAAAGTCAATTAATCTAAGAACACACCCACAATTTCTATTTCTCTGGTCAAGGCCATCCTCCAGAGACAACTTTCTACCTTCTCTTGTTCCCTCCATCCTTGTTAAATGTCCTATACATGGCTCATAGTTCATCAAGAACCATGGGTCACCTTTTTATTTTACACCTTTCCATTTAGTTTCTGAGACTTGCTCAGAACTCTGGTGGAAGTTCTTTAAGGCACAGGAATGGAATTGAACTAGAGAAAATAAAGTCTGTGAAACATTACTTTAAGGTGTCATGTCCTAAACAGGTACTATACTTAAGTTTCTTTCATGTCTTTATTTCTCAAATATTTTTTTGTTTTCTCTTCCTAAGGTAATCTTAAACAGTTCAAAGCAAATTGACAAGTCCTTTATGTACAAATTTCTAGAGCCATGGCTTGGCCTGGGGCTTCTTACAAGGTAGGTCATTGTATATTATAAAGCTATTTCATAGAGTTACTTTTACAGTATATTGTTTCGGCAATTGGATGAAGATAATTTTTCTATAGTAAAACTGTTGTCAAGAAGGACTAAGAAGGGGCTGGGAATTTGGCCTAGTGGTTAAAGTGCTTGCCTAGCATGCATGAAGACCCGGGTTCGATTCCTCGGTACCACATACATAGAAAAAAGCCAGAAGTGGTGCTGAGGCTCAAGTGGTAGAGCTCTAGCCTTGAGAAAATCCAAGGACAGTGCTCAGGCCCTGAGCTCAAGCCCAGGACTGGCAACAAAAAAAAAAAAAAAAAAAAAAAAAGAAGGACTAAGAAGGCTGGAAAGAAAGGTCCTGCCGACACTGGGCCTTTAACACGTGGAAGTCTATGCTAGGTGGTAATCTCTAGCTCTGGTATTCAGTGATGAGTATCACCCACATTTCAAGAAGTACTAGGAAATCTTCATATTAAAGTGCAGTAATGCAGAGGAGTTAGGGCAGAAAAGGCTTGAAAAGCCAATGGCAGTCAGCTTCCAGGAAAGTACGTAGAGTGAGTGCAGTGAACGTCATCCTCCACCTGACCTGTCATGTAGAAATACAACTCCAGCCTATTTGCCCAGGCTCAGTGAGCCAAACACAGTAAATGTCTAATGGGCGCTGGAAAATTCCAACAGTGGAAATTACGTAAAGCCATGGACCATTGTAGGTATCCAAGAACTAAGTTCCCTATAGAAAAAGAAGAAAATAAATCTTATTTGTAAAAACTCAGAAATGAGAAAAAAAGATCCTAAAGACATCTATTGTATCAATGCTATTTTAACGCTTAGTCTTATAGAATGTCTTAAGAGAGTCACAGTTTGTAACTGTATGTGAATATTGTATCTGTCATGAAAGCAATTCATCAGATTCACGGGCTATTTATTTGGGATATTACTCCTTTTTAAAATTTGTAACCATTGTATTGCACTTTTAGTACAGGAAGCAAGTGGCGCTCCCGGAGAAAAATGTTGACACCCACTTTCCATTTTACAATCCTTGAAGATTTTTTTGATGTCATGAATGAACATGCAAATATATTGGTTAAAAAGCTTGAAAAGCATGTTGATCAGGAAGCATTTAACTGCTTTTTCTCCATCACTCTTTGTGCTTTAGACATAATATGTGGTAAGTCAGATTACTTTGTATCTCAAGCAATGGTGTAGAGATAAAATGGCTCAATTAGAAAATAACCTTTCATGAGGAAGGCAAATGAAAAGCTAGAAAGGACCCAGGATTTCTCATGGTCATATTACTGATAAATTAGCCATTCTAGAGGCAGCAGCCACTCCAAGGATAGTGAATAGATCACCTTTGCCAGCTTGTGGCAACTAAAGAGAGAAAGATCAGGAGCAGGAAGTAGGAGAAACAGAAGGTACAAAAAGAGCAGAGTCAGGGCTGGGAGTTTGGCCTAGTGGTAGAGTGCTTGCCTAGCATGCACGAAGACCCGGGTTCGATTCCTTAGTACCACATACATAGAAAAAAGCCGGAAGTGGTGCTGAGGCTCAAGTGGTAGAGCTCTAGCCTTGAGAAAGTCCAAGGACAGTGCTCAGGCCCTGAGCTCAAGCCCAGGACTGGCAAAAAAAACAAAAACAAAAACAAAAAGAGCAGAGCCAAGATTCTCATCCACCCCTTTCATCTTCTGATCTCTCACTTTTCTTTATTTTGTGGGATACACACTGAATTCTTGACTGTAGTCTCATCTTTTCCTTCTCTTCATTTGTCTACCCTCTTTCCCTTGAGTCCACTCCATCCTTTGCAAGTATCCATTTCTTGGTATTTATGTTGTTGAATGTGGACTTTGCCTTTCTAAGGAATTACATTATTTGAATTCTCCCTTAGGGAAAAAAAAAGAGCAGAGGAGAATAGTAATTGGAAAATGTGGGAGAATAGAAGAGTGTTCATGTCCTTTCAGTGGCTGCTATTGAAAAAATAAACCTGAGTAGATAATTCATATGTCTGTTTCTCCCCTGTGTCTTACAGAAACAGCTATGGGGAAGAATATTGGTGCTCAAACCAATGGTGATTCTGAGTACGTCCGTGCAGTTTACAGGTAAGTGGAGTCCCTTTAATTATTAAGTTAGGATGGAGTTAGGCTATTCAGATCTAGTTAATTGCTTGTGTCTGTGTTGTATATTTTTATTGTAAATAAAATATCTAATCCTAGCATTCAGGAGACTGAGGCAGGAGGATGGTGGGTTCAAGGCAAGCCAGTGCTACATGAGCCAGCCTGAGCTATTTAATAGGACCCCATGTCAAGCACAATACAATACAGCACAACACAAAATGAAGTTAAACCAAAGCAGAAAAATGAGATAATAAACTAAAAACTAGCCTCATGGCTTAACTGTGTCTTTTATTCATTTATTTTCAGTTTTAAAATTTTTATTTAAATAGTTGTTCACGCAGGTTAAAGTTTAGCATATCACTTGATAAATATATCTTGGCCAGTGCCACCCCTTAAACTGTTCTGTCCTAAGCACGTATTTTAGTAATAGAGGAGTAGTTACATAACTTATGACGCATTGAGATATGATTAAAATGATTATTTTCTTAGGTACTGAAATTACACTGCAATACTAAATAACAAAATAAATAAGTTTTGCAGTATGATAATCACTAACATGTAAACATTATTTAAAGAAAAAAGCTATACGAAGCCATACTAAAGAGTTAACTTTTCTTTCCTGTAGCACTTTGCTTCTTTTTTTGTTTTCCTTTCCTATATTTTTGGCAACATAACACTTTCTTATCAGAAGCAATCGATTTTTACTTTAATATTGCTTGCAGTTTAGCTATTAGGATGTAATATATTCTATCTCTAAACCCACTGCACATCTGATTTCAGTTTAGTAAATATTAATTGAACATGTGCAATCTGGTAAGCATTGTAGAAGGTACTAATTAATTTTACAGTATTGCTCAAAACAGAATGAATAGCCGAGTGCCAGTGGTTCACATCTGTAATCCTAGCTACTCAGCAGGCAGAGATCTGAGCAGTTCAAAGCCAGCCTTGGCAAGAAAGTCTGTGAGACTCGTATCTCCAGTTAACCAACAGAAAATTAGAAGTGATGCTATGGCTCAACATGGTAGACTGGTAGCCTTGAGCTGAAAAGCACAGGGACAGCTCCCACGCCCAGAGTTCAAACCCCAAGACCATAAAAACAAATAACACCAACCACAAAAAGCAGAATGAATGAATAGTGGAACTAGGCATCGAGTCAACCAAGGTAAACTTATGAATTGTAATACTGGCTTAGGACAAGAAGATACAGGTGAGACTAATGGGAGGACAGGGGTGTGCTGTATAGATAAAGAGGCCAAGGGGAACCTCTGGGAAGGATGGGTCCTAAAGGAGATGGAGTACAGGTCCTGCCCAGTCCCTGGAAATGAGAGTGATGTGCTCAGGGAAGCCATGCAACACATCATTATTTAACATGCATTTGGATTGTGAAAGAAGGCAAAGTTTGTCTGTGCACTTTTGATACAAAAACCTCAGGCAGGCTTGGAAAGTTGAAGACACTCTAGAGAAACACAGGCACAGATCACAGGCCATCTGTAGATAGCATCTCTCCTTCCCTGTCTTCCTTCCTTCCTTCCTTTCTTCCTTCCTTCCTTCCTTCCTTCCTTCCTTCCTTCCTTCCTTCCTTCCTTCCTTCCTTCCCTCCTTCCTTTACTTTTCTTTCTTTCTTTCTTTCTTTCTTTCTTTCTTTCTTTCTTTCTTTCTTTCTTTCTTTCTTGCTTTCTTTCTTTCTTTCTTTCTTTCTTCTTTCTCTCTCTGTCTCTCTCTCTGTCTCTCTCTCTCTCTCTGTCTCTCTCTCTGTCTCTGTCTCTCTCTCTCTGTCTCTGTCTCTGTCTCTCTCTCTCTCTCTCTCTCTCTCTCTCTCTCTCTCTCTCTGTCTCTCTCTCTCTCTTTCTTCCTTTCTCTTTCTTCCTTTTTTTTTTGCCAGTCCTAGGGCTTGAACTCGGGGCCTGGGCTCGAACTTGAGCCTCTCTATGCTCAAGGCTACCACTTGAGCTACATCACTACTTCCAGCTATTTTTGCTTATGTGACACCAACGAATTGAACCCAGGGTTTCATGTTTGCTAGGCATCCAATCTACCACTAAGCTACAGTCCTAGCCATAGATATCATTTTATAGTGGGTCTTCATACATGTAAAGAGGAATGAGTATAAATGGATACACAGATAGAAAGACACACACACACACACACACACACACACACACACACACACACACACACACACACACACGAGGATTCATTGGATATGCTGTAGCTTGGTCCTTAGCACTAATCATAGAGTCCTTAATAATTTTGAATATTGTTCATATCATTCTTAGTTCTTACTTTCATGTAAACCACATAAGATCAAGTAAGTACTCAAGAAATTTACTGATTTCTGATGTGACAAAGGGTGTATTTATCCTGTATTGATAGGATGAGTGATATGATACATCGGAGAATGAAGATGCCCTGGTTCTGGCTTGACCTTTGGTACCTGATGTTTAAAGAAGGATGGGAGCATAAAAGAGGACTTAAGATCTTACATACTTTTACAAACAATGTAAGTAATCACTGGTGTTTTCTTGTTGTGGTAAAGTTTACTTACCGTGAGATTCACCATGGTACCTGTTCTTGTATAAGTTAGTAACATTAAAAGGATTTACAATAATGTGCCACCATCACCAACATTCTTTTCCACACTTGTTTTGTAAGTAAGTATGTATGTATTGTTAACACAACAAGTGGAGGCCAACATGGGGAGTCACAAAAAAATAAAAGTGGAGCTGAACACCAGTGGGGAAAGTGGTTGGCGTGCTTACATTCAAATGCTATATTCAATTGGAATTGACCAAGTACATTCTGAACGCTAAACACTGTAGCAAATGACAGAAACAGAGTAGGGAAGGAGCCTACTCTTTAGGATTTGAGTCATTCGGAGATTGTTTGGAGTAGTCACAGACATTTAAAGTAATGTCTTTTAAAAGCTAAATACTACTACTTTATTTCAAACTGAAAAAAAATTACCAGGAGATAGGGATTTTGCTTTGAATATGGTATATCAGTCATTGTGTCAAATATATGCTTATGAGGCTTGGATTTATGACTTATGCCTGTGTTCCCAGCTACTCAAAGTGAAGTAGAGATCACAAGGAACATAGTTGGAAGCCAGCGAATACTTAGACCACCATCTCAGTAAATAAGCTGGGCATTAGTAGTTTATATATGTAATTCTTGCTATGTAGAAGGCATAAGTAGGAGGATTGGGCCTAAAGCCAGGACAAAAACGTGAGACAGAATCTGAAACAATAACTAAAGTAAAAGAGATGTGAAGGCATGCCTTAAGTAGTAAAGTAGCCAACCATCAAGCAAAGAGTTATGAGTTTAAATCCCCAGAACCCTTACCCCTTCCAGAAAAAGGAAAGAAAGAAAGAAAAAGATTAATTTTTTTGAAAAGCAAAATTTGCTTGAAAATATACAGAGGTACAAAGTTATTTAAAGTTCTAAGAAAATATTTTCTTTCTTTGCTATAAACTTTGGTTAAGATTAAAATTATTTTTAGATCAGATTAGAATTGTTCCCTTATGGTAAGAAAATCCCTGCCACCAACAGATTAAATGACAGAAAAAAAAGCAGTCTATGGTAAATGAGTGTGATATGGGCTTGAACTTGCCACCACCTAATCACTTGAAGAAAGAGCAAAGAGGTTGCATTTTGCACTTACATTCTACACCTTAATATCTTAGTATTCCTTAGTGAATTGCAGGCAGAATGGGGCAAGGTTACTGGAGAAGGACAGTGAATTGTTAATGTATTGGAATGTTAACTGGTAAATGGAAACGAGAACAATGCATAGATTTAAGAGGGAGGTGGTAAGGGCAGCCAGGATGAAGGTCTCCCTAGGATGCCAGTGGAGAGATGAGTGAAGAAGCCATGCAGGCCTCAGGACAGTACACTAGTGCATTCAGCTACTGTTTCTTTTCTAACACAACAGGTAATTAGAAGTTATCTAGAATGATTCTAGAAGTATAATAATTTCTTTATCTCTGCCACTTACACTTTTTCTCAGCACACTCAAATGTCTAGGGTACAATTTAGTAGTGTATGAGTGTATTCCTGTGATAGGAGGATTACAAATTTGGCATTTGAAAATGATGTCTTTCCTTAGAAAAAAATCATATTAAATGAAGTAAGCCAGACTCAAAGGAACATAGGCCCAGTAGTCTCCCTCATTTGTCATAATCAATAGAAACCTTGGGCTCTCCTAGCAGAGATTTACAATAGAACAAAATCTAGAGACATTAGGCCAAATAGTATGACACTAAATGTAAGGACCATATGAGTGACTGTTGTCCTTAATGTACTATGTTATCGCTCATCTCTTTTGCCATCCCCTGGTTATTTCATATTGTTACAATTTTTCACCTTGTTATCTGATATATTTTATATGGGCTTAATTGGTTATTTGAAATTGGATAGGGAAGGGGGGAAATCAAGTGGGGGGAGGGTGGGAGGGAAATGGGGACCATGGGGACCATGTCATGAGAAAGGGTATCAATGTTTGTGAAATAATGCACTTTCTATCTGGCGAATATAATGTAACCCTTCTATTAATCACAATAAAAATTTTTTTTAAAAAGAAAATGATGTCTTTCTCAGACATTAATTTTATATAGTGTTTATATGTATGCTGGCCCTGAGACTTGAACTCAGGAGCTTGGCATTGTCTCTCAGTTCATTTTACTCAAGGATTGCATTCTACCCCAGCTCCACTTCTGGATTTTTGGGGGATGGTTTATTGGAGACAGAAGTCTCACAGACTTTTCTGCCTAGACTGGATTTGAATCACAATCCTCAAATTACAGTCTTTTGTGTCGTTAGGATTATCGGTGTGATCCACCAGCACCCAGCTATTTTTATAGTTTGGTCGAATAAATCTCTAAATCTTAACAGAAATCTTTACTGGAATTTAAGAGAACCCGGGTTATGAGCCTGGAAAGGGTAGGAAAGATTTTGGAGACAACAAGTTGAAGAAAATGCACATGCCTTCATAGGAAAATGTAGCTTTCACCTAGTCCAAACAAACTCTCACATGACTGTCATTGAAATCACACAGGTCATTGCTGATCGGGCCAGGGAAATGAAAGCAACAGATGAATATAGCAATGGTGACGGTAACTCCATCCCCTCCAAAACGAAACGCAAGGCTTTTCTAGACTTACTCTTAAGTGTGACTGATGATGATGGAAACAAGCTAAGTCATGACGATATTCGAGAGGAAGTTGATACCTTCATGTTTGAGGTATTCTGTATTTTCAGGGTGCTTTCTGGCATCATGAACAGATTCAGCAACTCAGGGTGTAGCTTATTGAGATGTCTACATTGCTTGCTAAGCTTCACAATCAATTATCTCAGCATTGTGAAGCAAGAAAGACTTTATATTATCATAAGAAATGATAATACTTAAGCATTGATTAAATACTACATGAACTTTCTTCCTCAGAAGGTATTTTTCACAAGATGGTTGACTCAGCAGCAAGTTCTTTCTTTTATTTCTGTTAGACTGTCTGTCTAGTGGGAAAGTCATTTGACATATGTTTTTTTATCCTCAAAGATGAATAATAGCAATTCACATTTCCTGGAGTTTCTGCAAAGATTCATTTCTGGGACCTACTTAGTATTTGGCTAACACTCAACAAGAATTCAATGAGTTGTTTATTATCAACCTATTGGTGTGGAGAATAGTGCTAGGAACCACATTTAAGTTTTACATCAATAGTCAAATCTATATTGCCAGGGCAAGAAGGAGAGAACTATGCCGGTCATTTAGCCTCTTAAAAAAGGTTTAGATCACCAAGAGTCGTTGGTCTACCCACCTCATTAGCACAGATTAGCTATTTCCTGCAATGCATGGCACTGTAAAGCACTGAAAATGTCATCTTTGTGTGTGTGTGTGTGCCAGTGTTAGGGCTTGCACTCAAAGCCTGGGTTCTGTCTCCTAAGGCTAGTTCTTCTGTTTTTATTGTTTTGATGCTTAATTGGAGATAATAGTCTCATGGACTTTCCTTTCTGGGTTGGCTGGCTTTGAACCTTGATCCCCAGATCTCCTGAGTAGTTAAGTTTATAGGTTTGCAAAGGTCATCCCTAAGCAGGAGTTTCTGCTTAGGAATGGAGTGTGTTTGTTTGTTTCTCATTGAGGTGACATGCACCACAGGAATAGTTCATATTCTACAGTCACACTACAGTTGTCAAATGTAGAGAGAAATCAAAAGATGTATATAGCCACTCCTAATCACAATACATTTTCCCCTTACATTTGTAGGGCCATGATACCACTGCAGCTGCAATAAACTGGGCCTTATACCTTTTGGGTTCTTATCCAGAAGTCCAGAAAAAAGTGGATAATGAACTGGATGAAATTTTTGGTATGTTTAGACTCTTTGCTAGTTCTATTGCAGGTCCTAAGACCTTTCGAGCAAATGTTATTCTTGTTCATTTAAAGACCATCTAGGGCTGGGAGTTTAGCCTAGTGGTAGATAGAGTACTTGGCTAGCATGCATGAAGACCCGGGTTTGAGTCCTTGGTATCACATACAAGGAAAGCCAGAAGTGATGCTGTGGCTCAAATGGTAGAGCTCTAACCTTGAGAAAGCCCAAGGACAATGTTCAGGCCCTGAGTTCAAGCCCAGGACTGACAAAAATAAAAGACCATCTAGGAAGACCTATTCTACAGCCATAATCATAAACACAAAAGGCCCATGTAAGACCAATTTCCCCTCTGTAAGCCCTTTAGTAATCCCTTGCAGGCATTCAGCAGTCTCTTTGTAAGTGACTGTCTTGCTCTAGACCTTGGAGGCACAAATCAAAGTGATTGCCTCACCATCCAACCGGTTAATATGTAAAATAAGCACATGCATATAAAGTGTCCTGCCTGGGCTTTATCTTTGAGCAGGTTGAAAAAAATGATTTAATTTGTGAGGTCAGAGAAGCAGGTAAAACTATCTATAAAGGTAAAGAAAAGCTCTTTGGTATGCAGCTGCTTTTGACCACAAATTGAAGAGGTGTGTGAAGTTGACGACCGGTACATTTCTATTGCACAAGCAATCTGGAGGTAGAGACTTAGGCTGATGCCAGTAGAGATGTCCCCAAATCTCATATTTGCTCATCTCTTTCTCCCATCTCTACTATCTTGTCGCCTTGCTGCTTTTTCTAGGCATCAGGCTCATTCTCAGAGCATGAAGAAAGGGGAAGTAGGGTTATATTAGACTCCGGTAGAAATCCTAACAAAATGAAATGGTGAGGGTTAACACAACAGAAATTTACTTTCTTGATAAGTTTGGATACCAGAAGTCCAAATCGATATGTTGTCAAGACTGTGCTTCTTTAAAAAGAAAACCATTTCTTGCTTCTTAAATTTCTTGTGATTGCCATGGCTTATGGGTATATCATTGCTTAAACCTCTGTCTCAGTCTTCACATTATGGGGTGTGTGTGTGTGTGTGTGTGTGTGTGTGTGTGTGTGTGTGTGATGCATAACAAAGATACTTGTGATTGCAATCAGAGTCCTACTGGAATCATCCAAGAGAATTTTCAAATTTTACATATTTTCCCAAATGAGTCTTTCTCACATAAGATAATATTTACAGATCTAAAGGATTAGAAACTGTTATTTTTGGTTACCTTTCAGGGAGCTCCCATCACTTTTACCCAACCATCATTGTGGTATCTGATTCAATTTCATAGAGAAAAGAAGTAGCAGCCAGGTACTAATGGCATACACCAGCAATCTTAGCTACTTTGGAAGCTGAGACAGGGTGGATCTGTATTTCCAACCTACCCTAGGGAGAAGAGTTCACTAGAACCTTTCTTAACTTATAGTTGGGAGTGGTGGCACATGCTTACTTTCCATTCAAAATATTCTGGGAGGGTTAACTTGGGACTATCATAATTCCAGGTCACTAATTAGGGGGGAAATAAAAGCTCCATCTCCACAGAGGCTGCTGGACATAGCAGTGCATGCCTGTCACCATAAGAACAACAAGAAACATAAAATAGATGCGTTGTGCTACAGGAACATACCCTGACAGGAGGAAAATGACTCTATTTGAAAAATAAGCCAGTGAAAAGTAGAATTGGAAGCATGGCTCAGTGGGAGAAAACTGCTTACCAAACTTGAGATCCTGAATTAAATTCCATCACTGCCCTACCTAAACACATTTTTTATGTCCTCTGCAATTGCCACATCTTTCTAGTTTTGCCAGTACTCTTGCAAAATTAGTAACACCATTTTCTTACTACAATCACTGTAGTTTGTATTTTCCCTTATTGAGCAGTTCTAAAACTTTTGGCTACTGAGTTGCAAGTATTACTTACTTTCATTGGTTTTATAATAGAAATGAATGGCACAGAGCATAAAAACGAACATCTAAAGACACATATTTCCATGATGCTTAATACATTCACAGTGTTGTGAAGCTTTTATCTTTAATTTCAAGTGTTTTCAACACCCAAAAGCAGCCTTTTACCATTTCTCTCCTTTCCTCAACCCTTAGCCTCAAGTTTGCTTTCTTTCTAGAAAAGGTATTCTACAATACGTGTGTATTTGTGTCTGATTCTTCTACTTAGTATATTCTTTTTCTCATTATGCATAATATTTGACATTCTACTATAGTGGGTTTTGTGTGTGTGTGTGTGTGTGTGTGTGTGTGTGTGTGTGTGTGTGTGTGTGTTTGTTTTTGTCTACTCCTGGAGTTCAAACTCTGGGCTTGGGCTTTGTCACCGAGCTCAAGGCTAGCACTCTATCCTTTGAGCCACAGCACCACTTCCAGCTTTTTTTTTTTCTTTCTGTGATTAATTGGAGATAAGTCTCATAGACAGGCTTTAAACCTGATCCCCATATCTCAGTCTTCTGATAGCTAGGATCCCAGGTATGAGCCACTGGTGCCTGGCTATAGCTGTATTTTTAGTCATATACTCTTTTTGGACAGCCTTATTTACCTCAAGCTCAGATTCTCTCTCTCTCTCTCTCTCTCTCTCTCTCTCTCTCTCTCTCTCTCTCTCTCTCTCTCTCTCTCTCTCTCTCTCTCTCTCTCTCTCTCTCCACTCTCTCTCTGCACTCTCCAGCTTGGTATTTTACTGGTTAATTAGTTAGAGATTGAGTCTTGTCTTTTGTGCCTGGGCTGGCTTCAAATATTGATCCTCCAGGTCTCAGCCTCCGGAGTAGCTTGGATTAAGGACATGATGCTGCTCATAGCCAGCTCATTCTTTTCTGTTTACTCTGATTTTAAACCAGGGAAGTCTGATCGCCTTGCTACTTTAGAAGATTTGAAGAAGCTTAAATATCTCGAATGCGTCATTAAGGAGACTCTTCGCCTTTTTCCTTCTGTCCCTTTTTTTGCCCGGAGTCTTTCTGAAGACTGTGAAGTGGGTATGTGTTCTGTACAGTCGCGGGGAGAGTGAATTTCATGTCCCATGCCTGTGTTGGACCTCTTTTATAACCTGTCATCTCTTGTTGGCAGCGGGTTACAAGGTATGGAAAGGCACGGAAGCAGTCATCATTCCCTATGCTTTGCATAGAGATCCAAAGCACTTCCCAGACCCCGAGGAATTTCAGCCAGAACGGTTCTTTCCTGAGAATGTCCAAGGACGCCACCCATACTCGTACGTGCCCTTCTCTGCTGGACCACGGAACTGTATAGGTTTGTATCCACATGACTATGTTTCTACCAAGGCTTTCTGTGAGCTGTGGTTTTATATTTCTCATGTGCAAAAGTCTTAAACATTGGGGTCCATCCATTTGACATTATAGTTTTAAAATAGGACTGTCAAAAGTATAGTGTTTTGCTAGGGTTGACCTAATAAAGCACTGTAGACAGGACACAGTTTAAACCACAGAACTTTTCTTTTCCTGTGCTGTCAGATGTCCATAGGGTTATTATTTATTTACTTATTTTTGAGGTCTCTCGTTTGTTCATAAAGAGTCTTCACTTGGTCTTTCCTCTGTGTGTACCTGAGTTTAGTTAACTCTTTCCACTTGTATTAGGCCCCACCTCATTAAACCTTAATTTTACTTAAGTTTAACCATTTTATGTTTATGTCCTCTTTTAGGACTGTGTTTCTAAAGGTTGTCACAGCATGAAATTCTCTGGCATAGGTTTTCTACTTAGGAATTTTGGATGTGGACACATCGGCCTTAGGAGAACACCTAATCAGTTCTATAATATTATTAAAATATTGAGACTAAAGAAGCATGGAATTATTGTGATAGAAATTATATTGGCTAGCCAGGTGTGGTGGCTCATACATGTAATCCTAGCTACTCCGGAGGCTGAGATCTGAGGATCTCATTTCAAACCAGCCTCAGCAATACTCTTATCTCCAATTAATCACTAGAAAATGGGAAGTGGGGCTGTGGCTCAAAAGTTGGGTGGTAGCCTTGAGCTGAAGAGTTCAGGGACAACTTTCATGCCCAGAGTTCAAGCCTCATGACTCCCCCCCACACAAAAAGAAATTATATTGACTAGTCAGGCATAACTTTTTTTTCTGCTTATCTTTAAGAGTTGCATCATATAAAGTGAAAACAAAGAATGCTTACCAAGTGGCTACTTGAAATACCTAGGGAAATGAATGTACGTCACCATGCATTATAAGCACTTGTAGTTCTAGTATTTTATCTTTTCCATAAATGCTGACATTAGCCAACTGAGGCTAGATTTAGGTGTATGAATCTGAAGTGTACTTGGTGAAATGTATAGTAAATTAAAGAGTCATGGAAAGTAATTTATCATAATTATTCTCAAGCTTGAATGAGACTGGAATTCTTCTGAGGTATAGTCATCCTTTGGCATGCTCAGGGAATGGATTTTAGCATGATCTTTCATGGATACCAAGATGCTCAAATTCCTTGTACAAAATGTGGTAGTATTTATATATAACTTAATTTGTACTCTTGTGTGCTCTAGATTGGTCTCTAGGTTGCTTGCAACATCTAACAAAAGTACAAATGCTATGTAAATAGTTGATGTACCACATTGTTTAGGAGAAATGACAAAAAAAGCAGTCTGCACATGTTCAATAGAGATGCATCTTCTTTCCAACTATTTTTGATCCCTGATCAGATGAAACTGCAGTTAGAGAACTGATGTGAATGCAGGGTCCACTCTACTGATAAAAATAGAGAGTTTTGGCCCACCTCAGTTAATTAAGCACACTGAGTGAAAGCAGAAAAGGCTACTTAAAAATCTTCATTTTTAAAAACAACTAAAGTGGTTCTGAGTTTTTTAGGGCCTCTGTGAAATTATCACATTGCTTCTTCCTGCAAGAAGGGTTCTCCTTTCTCATATTTAGTTGTACCTGTAATTTAAGAAGTGGTTCTTATATTAATTTGAAGGTCAGAAGTTTGCTATCATGGAAGAAAAGACCATTCTTTCCTGTGTCCTGAGACGCTTTTGGGTGGAATCGAACCAGAAAAGAGAAGAACTTGGCCTGTCAGGAGATTTGATTCTTCGGCCAACTAATGGTATCTGGATCAAGCTGAAGAGGAGAAATACAGCTAAATCCTAAAACTATGTTCCCAGGCTGAGCCAAGAAAAAGTCATTCTGTAAGGGACAATTTATAGAACATGAATCTGGTATGCTGAATTTCCAGACCTCATTACCTTGTTATTCTGCTGTGCTTGGAACCTACTCTATCAAAGAGAAGCCTTTCTACTGTTATTATTGTTGTTGTTGTAGTTGTTATTTTACTCATGCTCTTGAAATACTGTGAGCCATTGAGGTTCAGTCAGCACCCAAATAAACATTTATCAGGTTTCTCAAAAGAGAAACTCACAGGGCAATCCCAGTTAATCTGGTTGACGCGAAGGATGTAGTTTAATTGAGGTTGCATGTCTGTCTGTCTGTCTATCTGTAGCTGGTCCAAGAGCTTGAACTGGCCTTATCACTGTCCCTGAACTTTGCTTTGCTTGAGACTTGTGCTCTACCACTTGAGCCTGAGCTCTGTTCTCAGCTTTTTGGTGGTAAATTGGAGCCAAACATCTCACAGACTTTCCTTCCCTAGGCTGGATTCAAACCACAGTCTTCAGACCTAAGCCGCCTGAGTTGCCAGGTGAGCCTAATTAAATAGTTTGACTTAAGGGGCTTAGGTTTAAAAAATGTTATCAGTGACAACAGTAATGATAATTATAATTATAGGACTTTTCAGATTTTACTACCCGGAGCAGATCATTCGCATGTTGACATTCCTTTTTAATATGCCCTTGTCCTCTTCTGTTTATTATTACCTGTATTGAACAGATTCCTTCTGACAATGTCCAGTCTCTCACAGTGCCTTACAAGTTTAATTCATAGCTTTTAGAGTTGGAATAGAACTTTTCTTGTTTTACTTCCTTATATTAGGAGAAGCAAAGTGTGATACACAAGAAAGAAAAATTCTACTTGAAGTCCTGCTAGTTAGCTGGGACAGGCCTAGAAATCAAGATCTGTATGCTAGATCTTTCTACTCCTTTCGGATGCATTTTCTACAATACACCATGGCCATGTAAAACTCAGGACTACGACTTAGTTGTGTTATTACAACTCAGGATTTCTGCCTGTTGTTCAAGCATATTTTTGGGGGAATTCTCTCACCTCCAAGAAAAAAAAAAAAGAAGCTGCAGGTCTGTGTTTGGTACGCAAGTAATAATTCACTTTGTTTAGGGTTAGACCTCTACTTAATTCAGTCTTACAGACTATGTCTATCAAACTACTACATATGTCCTAAATTTTAATTTCGTATTTAATATGTCTATTTCTCAGTAATTTTAATAAATAATTTTCACAATATTGTTTATTTTCAATTTTTAATTTTTTGTGTCTGCATTAGCAGATAGAATAGACTATGCTATTCACTGGATACAAAAAGAATAGGTTATCAAACCACAGTTATCGGGCAAACACTGTAGGCTGGTGCTTTAGGGATGTGTGAGCAGCTATGTCTGCCTGACTATTACAGAATTCCAATGAGTAATTCCAATCCCTAAACTGATAGGGAAATAAATCAAAGACACATATGGGGCAGATTCCTATAAAAAGTCTCATCCTTGCATGATTTTTGGATATTAAGAATTTTTCTTACAGAAATTAGTTTTGTCTTCTCTTGTTTTATTCTTGCTAGTCCTGGGGCTTAGACTCTGGGCCTAGGTGCTATCCCTAAGCTTCTTTTTCTCTAGGCAAGTGCATTACCATTTGAGCCACAGTGTCACTTCTGGCTTTTTACAGTTGTTAATTGGAGATAAGAGAAGTCCTTGCACAAGGAATTTTATGCCTGGGCTAGCTTCAAACCTAGATCCTCAGATCTCAGTCTCCAGAGTAGCTTAGGATGATGGGCATGAGCCACCAGTGTTCAGCTAGAAATCAGTACTTCTTAATTTATGCCCTCATATTTAATGCTTACTATTTTATTTCTAGTAGATCTACATTAAACATTAGTTTAAACTGAAAGTAAAATGTTACTCAATGTTTCTTATGCTCCACTATCTTCGTCTAGTCCTGGGATAGTTTGATACTCATATATATAGTCTTTTTTTTGCCAGTCCTGTGGCTTGAACTCAGGGCTTAGGTACTGTCCATGGGCTTTCTCAAGGCTAGCACTCTATTATTTGAGCCACAGAACCACTTCCAGCCTTTTCTGTGTATGTGGTACCAAAGAATTGAACCCAGAGCTTCATGCATGCTAGGCAAGCACTCTACCACTAGGCTACACTCCTGGCCCCATGATGCTCATATTTTAATGGCTAACTCATTAAAATTACATCAGAATTGCTCTGGAGTGTATCATTAGAAGTGATTCAAAATTGGTGATAGATTGAGTTGATGTCCTCAAACTAGAGAAGTGGAAATACTAGAGTTTCTTGCTCAGTTGATGGCAGGAAATAAACTTCACTAGGGCTACCTGGGTATCAGCAAAACCCACGAGGATAGTATATCATTGGATCTCCTGGTTTTGCAACTCCGAAATCTCTTCATTATTATTGCATTGGTAAGACATGTCCAAATAAATGAGAAAGGTCAATTTCTGACTGACTCATCTGTCTTACAATTGAGGGGTGCTTGTCATAAAAGATCAATTTTTTTTGGTGGTTTTGTGTTTTATACTTACTTTTACATTATAATAGTTATCTTCTTTATCCCATATGGTGATGACGAATTTGGAATAAAAGCAAGTCTTTACAGGGTTTTGAAAATGCATTTCAGTACAAAATACAAATACAAAATAATTTAACACAATTTTTGGAATACTAACTTAATAAATCTTTGATAATTTGTGTTGACTAAATTACAGAATATATTTAAAGAAATGTGGTTATTAGCAGTAACTGCAAATAGAAGATTAAATGTAGACTCAGAGATGACAACTGATAAAAAAACAAGTGACTCACAGGAATAAATACATTCATGAGTTTGTTTCTAGACAGATAATACTTTTAAATGTTTATTCATTTAAAAACATCTCCCCATAGTACTCTCCAGTAACAATGAACTTTTCATTAATCTCACGTACTATTAGCCCATTCCTTTCTGCCAAATTTTTTCTTACTACATCAATCAAGTTTAGCTTTAGGGCTGATAGTAAGTTCAACTTATGAAATAAAAGATGTCTTATGCAGGGTGCTGGTGGCTCATGGCTGTAATCCAGAGTGGCTCGTGCCTGTAATCCTAACTACTCAGGAGGCAAATATCTAAGGATTGTGGTTCAAATGCAGTCCAGGCAGGAAAGTCCAGGAGACTCTAATCTCCAATTAACCAAAAAACTGGGAGGGGAACTCTGGCTCAAGGTGGTTTAGCAATACCCTTGATCAAAACCGCCCAAAGCCCATAACCACCAAAAACAACTGGAGAAAAAAGAAAGACAAAAGATGCGTGCAGAGCCTAGCAGCTCTTACCCTTCGTTTCAGATTTGACTTTTTGGTTTGTTTGTTTTTTTTATTGCCAGTCCTGGGCTTGAGCTCAGGGGCTAAGCACTGTCCTTGGACTTTCTCAAGGCTAGAGCTCTACCATTTGAGCCTCAGCACCACTTCTGGCTTTTTTCTATGTATGTGGTACCAAGGAATCGAACCCGGGTCTTCGTGCATGCTAGGCAAGCACTTTAACCACTAGGCCAAACTCCAGGCCCTGATTTGGACTTTTTTCAGTCTATTTACCAAAAAGCCCTAGAGTAGATCTGTGTGTGTGTGGGGGGGGGGTCTGTCTGATAAAAGACCAATTTTTATTCAAGAATGTTTCTAGAAAGGTTAAAAAATGCTTCTATCCATCTTCTAATGATATATTCAATAGGTACAATTAGTTATTATTAGTAATATATATTTGATATATGTACAGTTTTAGAATTATCTCTGTTAGTTTTTTGTCACTACAGGAAATACTGGAGAGAAACAATTTGAAAGGATGAAAACAGTATGGTTCACAGTTTCAGATATTTTAATCCAAGGTTGGATGGATCCATTGATTTGAGTATGAGAACAGACAGAATATCATCACAGCCAAGAAGGAGAAAGACAGAAATAAATGGGAGAGGAAGAGAGGAGAGAGAGCGTGAGAGAAACAGAGACACACAAAGAATGTGTGTGTATATAATGTATATGTGTACATACATAAGTATGTATGTATATATATGTATATATATATAGTTTATGTTAGTGGGCTTCCACTTACTAGTCTTTATCGAATCTAAATTACCTAGTCTATGGAATGGCACCACATATAAATCAGGAAGGGAGGTACTTCCTCTCAGTTAATTGTCTAAAAATTTCTTAACAGGCACTAATCTACTAATCCACTCATTTCCGAATCTACTGGATGATTCTTACTTTAATCAGGTCAACAATTGAAACTATCACAAGTCTATTCCTGTCACTTTACATACAAACATATCATCTTACACTGTTCTTAATCTCCAAATAAACATAGTAAAACATTCATGATTCCATGTAATATAACTATTCTGCATACAACCCAAGTTGTACTAATTCCTTTCCCAAAGCCTTCGCGGTTTCAATAGTGCTCACAATTCCAAGCCCAAAGTCAAATCCTTTGAGACTCAAGGCAAGTTTTTTGCTGTGAGCCTCTGTAGAATCAAAAGAAATCTACTTGGTTCCAATTCTCTGCACACAATACTTATAAGTAAACATACCCATTGCAAAAGGGAAGAATGGTGGCATGGAAAGGACGGGAGAGACCCAAGGAAGTCCAAAACCCAGCAGGGAAACATTAAATCCTGCTCTATGAGCAGGAGTTTGTGTATATTCAATAGGATATAAGCACGTAAGACCTTGATCACTCCTAGAGATAGCCTCGCTGTTCGCAACCACACAGTTCTCCTCTTGGGTTGGTTCCAGTCCTGGCCTGCAGCTATCCTTGGCAAACATTTCTCACATCTCCAGCTTACTGGATGTGCATTGCAGATCCTTTGGTTTCTTTTCCCCCGGTGGCTTCGTCATTTTCTCTAGAGCTGATTACAGTGATTTCAGTGCTCTCTCACATTGCTTATCCTTCCAGGCTTTCTTTTGAATCTGGCTGGAAGCCTCTATGATGGTGTAACTCTTATAGTTTGTATGCCTACAAAACCAGCATCATGGAAGACTGTATCTCTGTCAGTGTCTGGACAGAGGAGCACCATACAATGAGTCCTGTGGAAGTAATTTCCTAGGCAGCCTGTGACCTGAAGTTTCTCTTCCCAAGGAAAAGCCTTTCAAATACATTTGTTTTAGATCCTTGAGTCTGTGATAGGGGAGGTCTGATCAATTTCTTATATGCTCTTATATGAATTTTTTTTATGAACCTAAGACAAAATACTTTGGTTATTTTTAATGAGGCCAATTTCAACAATCATGCCTTCTTCTGCACAACATTACAGAGATTTTTCTGATAGGATCCAAAGTCTTTGTATTCTGCTTTTTTTCTTCCAGTTTTCAATGTGAACCCAGTTTAAAGCAATTATATCAATGCTGCAATCTAAATGCTACATTGTCTTGAAACTTTCACTGAAAGATTAATCCAGCATCTTTGAATTTCATTGATAAAATGCAGATAAGATCGTTGCCAGAATATGACATACATGGATATTACTTCAATCCCTAATATAATCCTTATTCCAATCTGAAACCCCATTAGCTGAATCTTTACCATCTATATGTCTATCAGCATTATATTCTGGCCTCCCAACAAAATTATCTTGGGAGCAATTCTAGACTTTTCTCTTATATTTGGGATCTTTCTCACTTCTTACACTAACAGCTGAAAGCTCCGCTTTTCAAAAGCTCCAATAAAGAGATTAGGCCTGTCTAAGTAATCTCCATGTTGCCTAGTTCAAATGCACATATCTTCAGAACGTCTGTGGAATTGCTTTCCTCGTGTAACATAACCACGGGCAGACATGCTATCTCTTTGTATTCACAGTCTCCAGGATTCAAGTGAGAAGTGTGGAGGAACATTTTTAGAATTCCCACTTTTCTGCTTAATTCACTGAGCTTTCTTGTATCTACAATGGAATGCTTAGTTTCTATTGTGTTGTTGGAACACAACATTCCTTTCCCTGTAAGAAAAATTCAAGCAAAACCAGAAAGTATCATTTAAGGAGATTTAAATCCCTCCATTTACCTTTTAGGAAAACAACCCCTGAGAATTTCTGCAGGATTGTGAAGGCAGGGAGCTTTCTTTTGTCCCACTCATCCTTCCTCTTGATGAGTTTGCTTACCAGCTCGTAAGCTCCAAAATTCATTCTCTTTTATACCACACAGATCCAAGTGTTCTCTTTCTTTGTTCACTGGTGTGCCAGTGAATACTCTAAATTTTAAAAGCAGAACAGCATGCATATTCAAATAGGTTACTTCAGAATATTTATTGTCATCCTGCATCCCAGTGATATAAATAAAATGTTTATGAATCACCACCCTCCAAATAAAAATTTACTAGTTAGAAAGATGTACTGTGATTCAGAAGAAAAGCAATTTAAGATCTATGGTCTCCAAATATTTTTTATAAAAATGCAGGAAGGGACTGAATTACTTTGTGTATCTAGTAGGTAAATCTGGAGCTGAAGGTTAGAAGCTGTAAGAAGATGTATTTCAGTAGTATTGGACAAGCATCTGTAACAGAACAATAAGCAAAAGAAAAGCAGACAAGATTTAAGGTTTAAAAATTAGAAACCTGGGGGCTAGCCTAATGGTAGAGTGCTTGCCTAGCATGCACAAAGATCCGGGTTTGATTCCTCAGAACTACATATATAGAAAAAAAAATAGCCAAAAGTGGTACTGAGGCAAAAGTGATTGAGTTCTAGCCTTGAGAAAGTCCAAGGACAGTGCTCAGGCCTGGAGCTCAAGCCCAGGACTGGCAAGAAAAAAAAGTAGAAACCTGGGAATGAATGGTGTAGTCCTAAGGCAAGTTACACAGTTCTCCCTGAGTTAAACTTTTGAATGTGTTTCCTCATCTTTTTGGAGTACAAATTACATATGAACAATTTTTCGAAATATATAATATATATATTGACACACAAATACAGTGGAAAATGATACTGCCATCAAGTCCTTTAATATAGCCATCGTCTTTCATAATTTCCATGTGTATGTGTTAAGAATATAAGAGATCTTCTCTTCAGCAATTAGCAATTTAAAAAGGTTTTGTTGAAGTTTTTACAGCAAATCAAAAAATTTCACAAAAATGGTATTATAGGGAGAAGTGATTGTACATACTGGAACCATGATAAGATGTCTGGCATTCTAGATAAGCCTATAAATTATAATATATTGTCACATACAGACTTTTTTTACATAGTACATACACTTGTCAGGAATGCAAACACAGAATGGAAAAAAAATGCCCAATTCACAGGTGACATTTTAAACAAAGAAGTCACCAATGCTTTGCCTGAAATGTAGAACATTGGTTCACAAAATCAGCACCAATGCTTTTTAATATTTGAATAGTAGTCATTCCAAGAGCATTTTGATAAATTTTAGGGTCTGACTATGTCTTACAATAGACAAATTACTCAGAAACTTATCTCCTAGTTTGGCAGAAACAATAATATCCCACATCATATTGCTATTCTATGCATATCATGCTGGTGCCTGCAGAAGAGCCTTCTAACAAGACACCCATCTACAGTAGCATTCTAATATTCATTTCTGACATGGTACCACCAAGGAGGGAAGGTACAAAAGTGAAAAACTCATGAGCCAACTGGGAAGAGGATGTGATCTTCAAAAATCTTCTATCACGCGGTGCTGAAAGTGTGCAGGGGGTATGTAAATTCCCTTGTAAGATCACCCATTAGCTAGCAGCTTTTAAAGGCTCATTGAAACACTGAAAAACATGCCTAAAATCCCTTCCAACTGATGTCTTTAGACCACTAAAAATCCAAAGAAGTGCACAGAGAAAAAGCTGAACGGCATCTGGTGAGGGCAGCTTTCCTTTGTCTCTCCTAGGAAACAGTGGTGATGAGGATGGTATCAGGACACCTGTAGTGAACATGGGTAAATTCAGTAACTGAAATCCACAAGTGTCTGTGTCCACTCACATTCAAGTTAAAGGATGGGGGGGGGAGGATTAATCTTAACACAGCTTTTTTTTGTCAGTCCTGGGGGCTTGAACTCAGGGCCTGAGCATTGTCCTTAGCTTTCTCAAGGCTAGAGCTCGACCACTTGAGCCACAGCACCACTTCCAGCTTTTGCTATGTATGTGGTATCAAGTAATTAAATCTAGGTCTTCATGCATGTTAGGCAAGAACTCTACCACTAGGCCACACTCCTGGCTAAGCACAGCTCTTCTCCATCCTTGTCCTCCAGCCAGAAGGCTGGAACATGTTTTATATTTATAATATTTGATTTCAACTGGGAGGGTTTGTTCAAATGGAAGAGTTTACTCAGAATGTTGTCATGTTTCTCTGCCATGTTCTGGCAGCATACTAGCTGAAAAAAAAGAGGCAGATCACATAGCATCTCACACAAGATGGCTCCCTGACACCCCCAGTCCACTGTTGTACTCCAAGACTGTTTAGAAAACATCTTAATTACACCTTTGGGTGTAACTGGCAGTGTAGATAGATACGAGGGCATTGTATTTAATATTGTCCTTGCAGAGTTCAAAGTCAGAACAATGTGTCCTTGTGAATGTAGCAAAATAATTTCTCCACTGTGAATGTGTGTGTGTGTGTGTGTGTGTGTGTGTGTGTGTGTGTGTGCGCGCGCGCGTATGCTGGTCCTGGGGCTTGAACTCAGGATTTGGGCACTGTCCTTGAGTTTTTTGCCCTAGGCTTGGGCTCCACTACTTGGGCCACAGCTCAGGTTCCAGGATATTAATCCAACCAATCTGGCATTGATTTCAGTCTCCTGAGTAGCTAGGATTACAGATGGTATCCACTGACTTCTGGTTGATCTCTACAATGAAAGGGAAAACTCAAAGCACTGACTACTTCAGCTGCGTGGAAACTAAGAAGCTTGCAGTTCTTGGAGCTATGTGGAAATGAAGGACAAGTCTCCCCTGTGAACATAACTAGGACAAAGTACACTTTCTTCCTTGGACATATGAAAAGAAGGTTCCCCAGTAGAATATTCTACTTTTTGTCAGTAGGACATTCTGCTCTAAAACAGAATGTTTTATTTCCTGTTCCCACATGGCTTTCTTCTATAAAATGTTGCACAGAATGCTTTTCCTGCCGATTTGTTATGCTAAAAACCTTTCAAAAACTGCCCTTTGCCCTCACAGTCAAGAAGTGAAAGTCCAATGATTTGGCACGAGGATTACATGACCAACCAAAGTGAATTTACTGAGGTTATTATTATTCATAATGAGGTTGGAAGATTTTCAAAATGGCCTAAACTTCAGTTGTTTGCATAGTCTGTATGTCCTGGAGAATGTATCGGGCCCAGGAGTGTGGCCTAGTGGTATAATGCTTGCCTAGCAGGCATGAAGCCCTGGGTTCAATTCCTTGATACCACATACACAGAATAAGCTGAAAGTGGAGCTATGGTTCAAGTAGTAGAGTGTTAGTCTTGAGAAGACTCAAGGACAGAGTGCAGGCCCTGAGTTGAAGCCCCAGAACAGGCAAAACAAAAACAAAAACAAAAAAAACCCTCAGAAGAAATGCTCTGAATACATATGCAATTACTGTGTATGTATTAGCAGCATTGTGAAACAATTTTGCTTTATTTTCAACTTTTTCCTAATTTTCTCTTTAGTTCTGTTAATATTTGCTTTATGTATCACTGGTCTCTTATTTTGAGTATATAGGTATTAATAACTGATTCATCTTCTTGGTAAATTGACTATTTTATGATTGCATATAGCAATTCCCTCTTTCCACACAGGATATATTTGAAACTCCTCAGTGGATGTCCCATGCTCTATTGAACGCTATATCACCTAGGCACTGTGGTGTCATGGCAACTGACCTGATACCTGAGAGAGCTCGTGACTAAAGTTAGTGTTATCTATACCCTATATTTGCTGGACAAAAGCATGATTCATATCTCAAATGGACAAAGTAAGATGGGATAAGATTTCATTCGTTTAGCCACTCTATATCTTTTGATCAGAGAATTATGATATATTTACCCTGAATGGTAGAAAAAACTACTTTTTACTTAACTATGTTCTGTATTTGCTTTGTTTTTGACTCCTTTTGCCATCTTCCTTTGTGATTAGATAGTCTTTGGGGGATGTGGGTTATAGAGGTATGCTTCAATTCCATTAACTTTACCTTTTATGTTTCTAGTATGGATTCCTTTCTTTGTGGTACTTATGAAGTGTAGAAAAGGATTTTACAATGTAACTTATTTTAAGTTCATAATGTCTACTAGAAGCATAGTCTCTGTAGTTTAATTCCCCCTGTTCTGTAATTCATGGAATTTATGTCATAATCTGTGTCATTCATACATTATTACATACCAATTGAAAAATCATCCTAGCTCTATTTTAATACTTTAATATTTTGACTTTCATCCTGGAGTGATTGCACAACCTTTTCAATATGACAATGTATTGAATTTGACTATATTTTTACATTTGCAATGAATTTTACTCTTATGTATTTTCCTTGTCTTTATATCTTTGTTTTTCAATTTGTGAACTCTCTTCAGCATATTTTTAAAGGTAACCTAGTTATGAATTCTCAGAATTTTTGTTTATCTGCAGAAGTCCTTAGAATTCCTTCCTTTCTTGGTGAAATAGTCTTGATTGGCAGATTTTTCCTATTAGTTCAGATGTTCTTCAACTCAAAATAGGATTATGTCACACAAGGCCACCATAAATTGAAAGTATCATAATTCAAAGTATATTCAGTATATCCAACCTGCAAAACATTACTGCTTAACAGTAGTGATCATTAGTGCTTGCAATATGTCATGTCACTCTCTCCTGGCTTAAACGATTCATACTAAGAAATCTTTGGAGATTCCCTTTTATGTGACAAGTAGTTTTTCTCTCTTTGTTTCCTGATTGTCTCTTTGTTTTTGAGTTTGAGGAAATTGAGTATGGTGTGTTTTGTTGAGACTTTCCTTATATGAAGTCTATTTGGCTTTCTTTTGAGTTTCACCAGTCTGGATAATCCTTTCCCTCATTTGAGATGTCTTTTGTTGTTATATACTTTCTGCCCCTTTCTCTGCTCCTTCTAGAGCTCTACGAATTCTTATTGTTTCATAAGTCCTTTAGGCTTTCTTCATTCGTTTATTTATGTATTTTTGGTACCTTTGAGTAATTTCTAATAATATATCTCTAAAATCATTGACTTTTTCTAATTACTGAACTGCCTATTTGGCTTGTGCATTGTTTTCTCGACTTCATTCAATCATCTACCTGGATTCACTTACAGCTCAGAGCTTCTTTAATCCTATCATTCTGACTTCCTGGTGAGATCGTTTTCAGGCTTCTATTTTTTTAAGGTTAGCTACAGGTGCTTCATTTTTTTCTTTTGGTGGTGCCGTTTTGTTGTTCCAATTATTTGTGATTCATGTGGCCTTTTGCTGATGTCTGAACTTTTTAAGAAGTAAGCACTAATTTTAGACTTAATAGAAAAAGCAGTTAATTAATTACTTATAGATTCTAGGTGAGCAGTTTGATGGGGTCAGGATCTTTGCTGGAGTTCTTAGGCAGGCTGTCCTGGAACCAGGGTGAGTATGGGCCGGTCATTATCGTGGCTCCACAGGTGTTCACCAGGCATCAGGGCCCATTAGCTACACCCGATAATCATGTGCTTGGTGCTGGGGTCTGAAGTGGAGTTGGGTGTTTACATCCCACTCCTTCCTCTATGTGGAAGATGTCTCCCTGCTACATTGCCCAGGTTCCACAGCAGAGAGACGTGGGGAACGGGAGACTGTCCTTCCTGCACTCTGCAATGCATCTTTCCTTCTTTCTAGTCTACCAGGCACTGTTACCCCTCACCTGGGTTCTTTCGTTCTTCGTGGAGTATCTTGGTGCAGGTAAAGTTGTTTAAGTTGATGTTTCTTCAGAGGAACAAATGTCCGGAATTCTTATTCTTTCATCACTTCTCTCACTTCCTCCAAGGGTTAATAGATTGGATATGTGAACACAGATGTACTTGGAATATATTTACAGGACAAAAAGCTGAAACTGTTGATGACAGAAAGCCAAAGTCAATATTGAAGCCAAGCAAATATGGCCTGCAGAGCCATGTTAATACGGCTTGAAAACCTTTTGTTTTTACATGGCAGGAGAGGCTCTCCAGGCTCCAGAACCACAGAAGTATCTGGGCTTTCAGGTAGCAAATCTCTATTATTCTGATCACTCCAAAAGAAAGTGCCTTTAGAAAAAACTAGAAAGTTTACCTTATGGAGAATCTGTTAATTTATCTCATGATTTTCTGAATATTTAGAGATATTTTGGTAGAACTAATGTTCTCATAAGTGGAAATATCTAAATGCAAAATATTTGGAAGCCAAAGGTGATATTTCGCCGCTTTAAAATAAGAATTTTATGGGCTTGAATATTTTCAGAGGATTTATTTATGTCGAGATTTCCACATTTACGATGATTTTATTTGTGCTTAAATTGATAGGTTTTATAGCTGTTTAATCTGTCAATTACCTTTCTAAAATTAACAGCAAAGGAAATGGCTAATGAACAACAACACAATAGTAACAATTTTAATATGTATCTTGGAAGCATTATAAAATTGCAGTTTGTAGATATAAAATATACAGACCACCTACCCTAAAAGCCACTTCAGTTTCCATACTAGTCATCTTGTGCTTTGATTAGCAATATAGACACTTATAAGGAAATATGCATCTGTATCTGTTGAATTAAGGTCCATGTTAAATACTGTCTAAATTCAGCAGAGTTATATGTGTGTTTCTTTTTAGGATGTTTTCATTCAGCCAAGCTGTTCATTTTCTTTGTTTGTTTTCCTCAGTGTCCTGTGGTAAGTGTATTAACTATAACAGTTAAAGTTAATGGTGTGTGAGTGAGGAATCATTAAGTAAAAGTTAGCATCCTGGAGAAAGCTACCAGACACAAAGCCTTGGGAGAGGGAGGAAAGCTCCTGATGATTCAAGTGTTATTTTAATGTTTGGAGGAAAAGAACTACTCCCCAGCTAGATCACTACAAACACACATAATTGACCAAGAGAAGAGCTCAGAAATTAAAATCCCTTAAGGTGTGAGTTAATCAAAAATTTCTGTTTGGAGAGGACTCCCTATAAAGCAGATTTCAAAATGGGCAGTCATATATTGACTTTTATTTGCCAATACTTAAACAGATAAACTTTTCCTAAAAATTTAAAAGAATACTAAGCATTTTATAGTGCCAATAAAAGTATCTGACAGGTACCAGATATTTTACTTCAAGACACTAAAAAAAATTTAAACATGGTCTCTGGTTTAAATTTAACTATGTTTGACCAGCCCTTTGAGAGTCTACATGAATCCTTCTACACAAAGGACTTTGGTCTTATTTCTTTCTCTTTTTACTCTATAAATTTTCAGAGAATAAAAGTGATTTAGGACAATGACTTTCACTGAGTGGGATATTCTCTGGGCTACCATTGAGAATGGGTTCTGAGGTTAGGGTTAAGGTATGGTCAAATCACAAAGATTGTTGTGTGGATAAAATCAATTCCTCTGGGAAAGATTTACATTTCTAAAGAGATGTAATGCTAAAGAAAAAACTTTCATTTCCTTATCCCTAATCACAAGTGCTTTTCATTTGTCACCTCTTTTTTAGTGTTCTGTGCCGCAATCAGTAACACATATTAAACAATCATGAGTAGTCCAGGCTGGAAATGTTATGGACTATGCCATGTAATAGATTGTTTTGCATAAAACATTCCTGATTACAATAGGAAAATTAGAATGGTAAATACAGAAAAATGGAAAATTTTATTTGTATATATTTTCCCAAACACAAAAATAGCCATTATTGTTTTTTATCAGTTATTTTTCTACTGCACCTGTTTACACATTTTGTCAAAGCTATCAGTGATAAATATTTTAACTCACTGTCACCATTTCTAGCTGTCTTTGATGCAAATAAATATAGACTGTATTTTTGGTATTCTTTCCTTTTCATGATATTTCTTTGTGTACAGCCTTATACATATGGTCAATTATTTCTATAGCTTAAATTTTTGAAAGTCAAAACTAGTTGCAAAGTAGAGAGTATTTTTGAAGGTTTTATGGTGTACACAATGAAATTATCTTCCCGGGGATGGCTTTGTACAAAAGCATACAAGAGTGCTCAAATGTCCTACTCAGACTAACTAATAGGAATCTGCTATTTTGTGGCTTGGCATCCAGTCACTTTACCAGAAACAGAATCCAAACTTACTCCCGGAAAACTACCTCTGTGTAGTTTTGGTGTATGTGGTTCTGATGATTGGCTTCTGCGGCTGGCCATAGTGGTAGACATGATACTGTCCATCACCACACCAAAAATCAGTCCTGCATCCATCCTGCCTGCTACAAAAACTCAGAGCCGAAGTCTTGTAACAGGACTTTTGCTAGACGTGTAGAAAACAGGACACTTCGTTTTCTCATTTGAGTTGAACCATGAAAGAATACAAAGGCATAAGCTGTGATACTACCCTGCTGTTATGTATTCCCAATAGTAATACCATATGACAAAGCAACTCAATGCAGAAAAATTGTGTTCTGCCTCTCCCCATGGAGCATCAGATTAATGTTTTTGGCTTCTGAACCCCAAACTTCATCCATATTCAAGGTACTTTCTGTGACTTGGAAGAAAAAGCTCTGCTCTACCAACAGTGTTTATTTTTATTTTTTATTTTGGAGAGGGGAATTGTCCTTGAACACTTTTTGCTCAAGGATAGAGCTCTATCACTTGAGCCACAGCACCAGGTCTGGCTTTTTCTATGTATGTGGTACTGAGGAATTGAACCTGGATCTTCGTGCATGCCAGGCAGCATGCTTATCACCAGGCCAAACTCCTGGCCTGGTTATTTAATTTTTAATTGTCAGTCTTACAGATAAAATGATACCCTATTATTTTAACTTATATTCATTTGGGTTTCATGTACTTATCTGTTGCATTTCTCTGGAAAATTATTTTTTTCATATCCCTCATTAATTTACCATATTTTCCTTATTAATATTGATCATGCAGTTCTTCACAAGATCATACAACCTGCCTAGTATCCAAGAACATCATGGGGAAGCATGTGGAAAAACTGTGCAAATTATAATCCTTATGCAAGAACTTCTGCTAGGGGCCGGGAGTTTGGCCTAGTGGTTAAAGTGCTTGCCTAGCATGCATGAAGACCCGGGTTTGATTCCTCGGTACCACATACATAGAAAATAGCCGGAAGTGGTGCTGAGGCTCAAGTGGTAGAGCTCTAGCCTTGAGAAAGTCCAAGGACAGTGCTCAGGCCCTGAGCTCAAGCCCAGGACTGGCAAAAAAAAAAAAAAGAACTTCTGCTAAATTTACCCTATAATACAATACAAAGCTAACAGTGTCATCACCATCATCATCATCATCACCATGACTTCTAATCTCCCTCTCCTGGCTGGCAGGGACATCCACAGGCTGACACTGGTCATAGTTTGCACCTCTGTGCATAGACATGGGGGAAGGGTGACTGCTTGACAATTATGAAGCAGTCCCAAACACCAAGTAGTTAAAGATCAAGTCTTTTTATAGTTAGTATTGTCACTGGGCCAACCACTAAGTATGTTGTGTTTAAGTGAAACAGGCTTATACACTAGGGAACTTGTATTCCCAGGAGTTTCTACCTGTGCCCTTCCCAAATTCTAATCTTACCCAAGAGATCAGGAATCTTAGCCACAACACTAAAAGAAACAGAAGCTTGTGCTGAAAGGGGTGACATTGATCAAAATGCCCTGTTTTCACAAACCACTTGGTTGAATGACAATTCCTTTGTATAACTAGTTAATAAGAACATTTAAAAACAAAGAAAGGGGGCCAGGAGTTTAGCCTAGTGGTAGAGTGCTTGCCTGGTATGCACGAAGACCCAGGTTCTATTCCTCAGTACCACATACATAGAAAAAAGCCAGAAATGGTGCTGTGGCTCAAGTGGTACAGCTCTAGCCTTGAGAAAGCCCAAGAGCCCAAGGGCAGTGCCCAAGACCTGAGTTCAAGGCCCAGGACTGACTGGCAAAAAAAACACACAAAAAAAAAACAAAAAAGAGAAGCTGGTTTAGGTCATCAAAATAGAATTTGGATCAAGATCCTCAGGAAAAAAAATTAAGTCTTTAGTGCTTAATGAAACATGTATCATTCAAGCTGCACATTTCCTGAAATTTAATATGTAAATTAGATACCCTTTACATTAACGAGTGACTATCACACTAGCAATGTACATGGTTGTCATTGAACTGTCTCATGGCTAATGAACACAAGGCTGACTTAAACACATGTACTCACTAATCTGAAAAGCTTATTAAGTGGACTTTGCCCTGGGTCTTTCAAAGCAAATTCAAATTCATATATTAAAGCCAGTGAAGACAATTTTTTAACAATATGAAGATTGCAAAGTATTTCAGAATTGTAATTCCAAAAAGCAAACAGACCATTTTTTTTCGGTTTAGCATATGGATGTATTTGTTCAAGTTATCTAAGAAATGAGCTTGTGGAACAGTTAGCTTGTTTGAATTAAACTGGGATTAGGACCTCTAGGATATAGAGTGATATAATGAGTGATTGTTGTTCTTAAGGTACTATGTTATCTCTCATCTCTTTTGCTGTCCCTTGCTTATTTCATATTGTTACAGTATCTCACTTTGTTATCTGATATATTGGAAATATTTGTATTTGGTTATTTGAAATTGGATAGGGAAGGGGGGAAAACAAGATGAGAGGTGGGGGTTGGGGGGGAGGGGAATGGGGACCAAGACATGAGAAAGGGTATCAATGTATGTGAATTAATGCACCTTCTATCTGGCAAATATCATGTAACCCTTTTATTAATTACAATAAAAATATATGAAAAAAAAGAAAAAAAAAGAATTCATGCCTATTCATTTCATACCAATGTTGGAATGATTGTATTGTAGGATGCCTGACTCAACTATACAAAAACAGCTTCTTCAGAGGTGGAGACGTGATTGCCTTGTACAGCCCTGATGCCAATCACTGCCGGATGATGTGCACATTTCACCCCCGGTGTTTGCTCTTCAGCTTTCTCCCTTCCAGCTCAACCAAGGATCAAGAGAAAAGGTATAGGATATTCTTCAGTAATAAGTAACCTTTCACAGCAGTATGCGTTCTATGCACAATGCATATAGTTTTGTAGCATCTCACAGGATTGTTTATGCTGAATGCGTTGTTCAACATTGGCCAGACATCTCTCCAATTGGATGAAAGTCATCCTAGTACAAGTTGAGTTTGATTCCAAAGTATGTAGAAAAAATGAAATCAACCTTACAGTTGACTTTCCAGATGGAAGGGAGCCGTACTCTAGATAGAGATGAAGCAAGATGAACATAATATACAGAGCCTAACTTTATGACTAATTAAACTTTGTAAGTAAACTACTTCCTAAAAAAATTCATGTTGAAGCATCATTTCCTGAAAGTTAAGAAATATTAAAACAATCTTCAATATGGTTGACTTTAGATATATTTAAAAAAACAAAAACAAAAAACAAAAGCATGTCTTTTACCAGGTGCTGGTAGCTCATGTCTCCTTACTACTGGTAGCTCCTTACTACTTTGGAGGTTGAGATCTGAGGGTTGCATTTCAAAGCTGGTCCAAGAAAGCACACCTGTAAGACTCTTATCCCCAATTAGCTAAAAAAATTAATGTCAGAAATAGAACTGTGGCTCAAGTGATAATGTGCTAGTCTTTTTTTCATATATTTTTTATTGTAATTAATAGAAGGGTTACATGATATTTGCCAGATAGAAGGTGCATTAATTCCCACATATTGATACCCTTTCACATGTCTTGGTCCCCATTTCCCTCACCCCCCATCCCTCATCTTGTTTTCCCCCTTCCCTATCCAATTTCAAATAACCAAATACAAATATATGTGAAATGTCAGGTAACAACGTGAGATACTGTAACAATATGAGATAACCAAGGAACAGCAAAAGAGGTGAGAGATAACATAGTACCTTAAGGCCAACAATCATTCATTATATGGCTTATGTTTCTATATCCTAGAGATCCTCTCATTTAGCGTCATACTATATGGCCTTATGTATCAAGGTTTTGCTTTATTGCAGATCTCTGCTAGGAGAGCCCAAGGTTTCTACTAATTATGACAAATGAGGGAAACCATTGAGCCTATGTTCCTTTGAGTCTGGCTTACTTCACCTAATATGATTTTTTCTAAGTCTTTCCATTTTTTTTTTTTGCCAGTCCTGGGCTTGAGCTCAGGGCCTGAGCACTGTCCTTGGACTTTCTCAAGGCTAGAGCTCTACCACTGGAGCCTCAGCACCACTTCTGGCTTTTTTCTATGTATGTGGTACCAAGGAATCGAACCCGGGTCTTCGTGCATGCTAGGCAAGCACTTTAACCACTAGGCCAAACTCCCGGCCCTTCTTTCCATTTCTTAACAAATGGGGCAATGTCGTTCTTCTAGCACAAAAGCTCAGAGATAAGTGTTGAGGTCTCCAGGGCTTGAGTTTTGGACTCAAGACACACATGCACACACACACACACACACACACACACACACACACACACACACATACACACTGAATGTGTCTATAATGGAAAAACAATGCTGTGGTGAGGAGTTGCAGAAACTACTAGAATAGACTCTGAGAATGCTTCTCCCACAAGTCTGCCAAAATTGCTGTCCTATTCTTTTTAATGTATGGGAAACACCAGGAGTGTTCCAGATGCAGGTGCATTATTCTACTTCCTAAATGGCTTTTTGTTTACAAAACAGGTTTGGGTGCTTCTTGAAAGACAGTGTGACAGGAACCCTGCCAAGAATGCATCGAACAAATGCAATCTCTGGATATTCCTTAAAACAATGTGAACATCAAATAAGTGGTAAGGTGTAGATTTCTTAGCTATATCTGAGTTCCGAATGGACTATCGTAGAATCCAATGCTGGATTGCCATGGACTTTTAGAATGGAACAGCAAGAAAGATAACAACTGATAGAGACAGGGGAGGTGGCTAACATCTGTAACCCTGCACTATTATTCTCTTTGCCTTGTGAGATTCAGGGCCTGGGCACTGTTCTTGGGCTTTCTCAAGACTCTACCACTTGAGCACCATTCCCGGCCTTTTGTGTGTATGTGGTGCTAAGGAATCAAACCTGGGTCTTCGTGTATGCTAGGCAAGAACTCTACCACTAGGCCAAATTCCAGGCCACTGCCTCCTGAGATTCTTGTTAGTTATGAAACTAGAACAAATTTCTAAGATTTGCAAAAATGAATTCTTGTGTCAATGATAGTCTCTGCTTGACTTGATTCCAGAAAAGACACTTCAAGGAAACTCAGAGAACGTCTTTCCTTCAAGTTCACTTGAGGGTAATGAGTAATTCTCAGTCAGCAGTGCTTTGTCCTCTATCTCCCAGAGAATATTTAGCAGTGTTTGGGGACATTTTGGGTTGTCACAGAGAGTGATGATACTACACGAAGTAGTCAACTGAGACCAAGGAAGTTACTAAACATTCCAAAAGGCACAGAACAGTTCTCATAATACAGAATTTCCCCATCCAAAATGTTAGAAGTGCCATTGATAAGGCTTTGGGAAAGCTTTTTGGGTATCTGCCCATCTGAAAGTCTGGGTTCTTTGAATTGTGCTGCGATTATACTTGTTAGGAAGAAAAAAAAGATGCGAGAGCTAGAATGACACCTGTTTCTAATGATGGTACAGGAAATGTTTCTACACTATCCTAAAAACTAATGCCAATTGACTATTTCTCTAACATGACTCGGATTGATCAGAAAATAAAAAAGGTTACCAAGATTCTCTTACTGGCTTACTATTGTATCTTTATTATCTACAGTTCATTTGTAAGTTAAAATTCCTGATATTTTCAAATTTGTCTCTCCAATAACACACAATCAGTACACACAAATTTTAAACCTACAGTTTGAGTTTTAAATAGTTAATAATAAAAGGTAGCAGTGAGTGAGTTGTAATATGGAAGCATGACCAATATAATAAGCTAGTTAATCTGAGGTGAAATACAGTAAGAAATAAAAATAAATAAAAAATAATTAAAAATTAATGAAAATAGTACATCAATAAAATCAAATTTATAAGTGAATACAATTTTGGTAGGTGTTTTCAATGAAGTGTTATATCTCGTTATCCTCTTTTACAGCAAAATTGAAAGGAAAAAGATGTGCCATTTCAAATAGGGCTAGCTAAGGTTAATTTATCCCGAAATTTAGTTTTAATCACTAAACTTGACTTGAAAGTTTGTTTCTAACTCTAAGTACCTTGGACTAAAATAAAATAAAAATCCCAGGAAGAACATAAAGTTTCCAAATACACTATGATTTTTTTTTTTTGCCAGTCCTGGGCTTGGGCTCAGGGCCTGTGCACTGTACTTGTGTTTTCTCAAGGCTATATCTTTACCACTTGAGCCATAGCATCACTTCTGGCTTTTTCTATGTATGTGGTATCAAGGAATTGAACCTGGGTCTTCGTGCATGCTAGGCAAGCACTCTACCATTAGGCTAAATTCCTGGCCCCTCACAATGAATTATACTCAAAAACATGTATAAGTAGGTGAATTTTTTTTCAGAAAATGTAAAAGAAAAAGTTTTGCTGTAAATATTCTTCCTAGATCTTAGCCCATTCTCTTTTCAAAATTTTTTCATATTTTTCTATTTTTATTAGCATATATTAGTGGTATAGGAGGATTTTAGTGTGATAGTTCCATACACTCATGCACTGTCCCTCTACTAGAACTTTCTCATCCTTTCCTTCTTCTTAAGATCATGTCAA